>NC_081411.1:111072102-111357885 GCF_030272615.1 Cryptomeria japonica | reverse complement strand
ACATCTCAATTCAATTTACCAAATGAATATAATGCACCTAATGCAATTGAAGAAGAAACATTTGATAATTTACCATTTGAACCTAATGCAATTGAAGAAGATACCGCATTGAATAATCAATTAAATGATGAACATATTACACCTTCTCTACTTGATGAATTGAATGTACATAATGCACCAATGTTAACACCTCCTAGAATCATTCGTAGGAAACCAAAGTATCTAATTGACATTGATGAGAATATATTGAAGTCAATGCCCAATAAAATGAATGAACGAACTTGTAGGAGAATGGTTAAAAGAATATGGCAAAACTATTTTAAAAACTTAAATCAAATCGCAAGATGTCAATTAATTGTTCAAATGATTAAAAATTGAATTTTAGAGAGACAATGAAAATTCTAGGCCTAAGATCATCTGAAAGTAACAGTGAAAGAACTATTGTCAGAAATCTATTTGATGCATATCAATCTATTGGTTCAAAATCACATAGTAAAGATTCTAATGCTACTCGACGTGTCATTACATCAACCATAATGGGCAAGAAAATAAAAAAAGATCGTTTGATAAGCAAAATAAGTAAGTCATTGAACGTTAGTAGAATAACATTAAGTAAAGCATTAAAGAGGCGAGAAAAAATAGAGGAACCTAATAATAATTCTCTTTGGGCATTCTCGGGTAGACTACCACGCAAAGACAAGGTTGTTGTAGATACACTAAAAACATTAATTGAAAATTTTTGGCATGACAACACAAGAGTATCACCCAACCAAAGAGATGTTGTTAGAAGGCGAATTGGGTCTAAAAATCGTGAGCCACATGCGAAACACTATTTGGATATGACTCAAACTAAATTTTATGAAAGATTCCTTCAAAAGTTTCCTCAAATAAAAATTTCTCAAAGATTTTTTGAAATGGCAAAACCTTTTTATATTAAGATTAATCATGTACACACCACGTGTTGTTGTAGGATGCATATTGAATTTTCCATGCATTATGATATTTTTCATCATATTTGTTCTACTTTGCACACTAATGATGTTTTGCAGGAATGTAATATACAAGCACCTCCTAAGTCGGCAAGAGAATTTATTTCAAGTGTGTTATGTAATAGACATGATGGTTGCATTTATTATAAGATGCCTCGTTTGGAAGGTTCTTGTGCTATATGTGGTGGTTTGCAACGTTTACCAAGATGCATACATTTGGAGAGCACGCATGAAATTGGTACGAAACTAGTTTCTTTTGGAAAATACAAGACAATCACATATGGAGTTAAAGATGGAAAAGATTTGAAGAGATGTGAGATAGTGAAAAATGATATATGTGTAGCTCAATTTATGAAAATGTTTCAAGAGAAACTAGTTTAAGAGTACATAATGCATACACATAGAGCTCGATGGTTAGATGAGCAATTCAAGTTGCGTAAGGACACATTTCCTCTTGGCATCATTGTCTCTATCATTGATTTCGCTAAAAATTATACTCTACAACCTCAAAATGAAGTGCAATCCATGTATTATCACTCTACACAAGTTTCTATTTTTGTACACATAGCATTCATGCATGTAGATGATAGCATAGAGGATTTTAGAAAGCTTGTAAGAGAGTATCACTTCTATAAAAGTGATGATCGTACTCATTCATCGGAGTTTGTACAAGGATGCTTTAAAGTTTTCTATGATAGTTTAAGGGAAAGGAACATACGATACAACCGACACTTAATATGGTCAGATAATTACACCGCACAATTCAAGAATGCAAGGATGTTTTATTGGCTAACAAGGATGCATGTGACAAGCGGTGTACAACATTTTTGGAATTTCACTAAGGCTGGACATGGTAAGGGAGAGCACGATGGTGCAGGAGCATGTGTGAAAAGAGCCCTAGCCAGGGAAGAATTGAAGTACGAAGGTGGTGCTGAGTTGGTAGATGTAGAAACAATTGTGCGATGGTGTAAGTCTATGATGGGTCAAGGTAATCTAGGTACGTCATTGGTTCATAGATATTTTTGGTTGATTACTGAATCTAACATTGAAAACTATCTAGATTGTTGTATAGTTGCAGGATCGAGTGACATGCACTCATTTATGAGTTCAAATTCAAGTTCACTAGTAATTTATACGAGATAGATGGTATGGTTTTACTCTTCATGCATGTATTGTTTTTCGGAAGAATGTGAATCAGAAGAGTGGGTTGACAAATGGTCTTGTAGACCGTTGGTTCCCATTGATTCATATCAAATTCCCAAAGCACTACAATTGAGCCAGATGGAGACATCAATGGATTTTGACCATGTATCCGACCTAGTGGATTCAAGTGATTTTTTGAGTTAATTTTTTTGCAAGTATTCTTTTTGGTTCATTTTGTTGTACATCATACTTTATTTTTGGTATTAATTAACACTTTATAAAATGCAGGTCATGTGTATGTAGTTGTTGCAGAAGAGAACAATGAAGAAGGAACAGATTACTATTTGTGTCATTGTGTTGAGCCTAAAAGAAAATTGACAATCACAATCATTGATGGAGAGGGTATTGAGTACCCAATAGGGTCTGTTGTCGTGACAGGAACATGGCTTCTGAGATACCCTATCAAGAATTCTAATGTTTGGTTGTTCGAGGACTTTGAAACACATAGACATATTCTTCATTTCTCTAACCTTGTTGTTGCAACAAATATTCATTTGATGAAGTATCGTGGTAGACCTCATAACAAGATTTTATGGAAAGTTCATGAATTTGACCACGAGGCAATACTTGACACAATACGGGTTAGAGCCGATCCTGAAGGCTCACTTGATTGATTCTACGGTTCAGAGTAGAATGATTTTGAGAATTTTGTATAAATCATCGACGAATTGTTCTATATTCATTTTTTGTATGTATAAATGCCCATGAGCTGATTTTTACATGTTTAGGGGCATAATTTTGTATATTTAAGTGGCAATGAGCTGATTTGTACATATGTACATGCCAAATTTTGTATATTAAAATGGCGATGAGCTGAATCACACATATTGTAATGCCAAATTTTGTATAAAAGCCCATGAGATTATTTGTAAGACAATTTTTTGTATAATCAAATAGCCAAGAGCTGATTTGAATAATATGTGACAATGTTTTGTGACTATTTTGTGTGTCAATATTTTGTGACTATGTTTTGAGTATGTGTGATGTGCCCCTGGTCAATCATGAGCATTCTTGATTCTTGTATAATCATGGATAATTATTTGAGTCATTATTGGGTCATAGGGGTGATAGATTGAGACTAGATACAATTTGAGCAAAAAATGTCATTGTTGTCAAAAAAATTGTCAAAAAAGTTGTCAAGCAACTTCTACATTGCGTCGGTAGGGTATGACTCTCGACGTTCTAGTGCTTTGGGATGCACAATAGGGGCATGCCTAGCGTAAACAAGCCCACCCGGACGCACTTGTGATGTCGGTTTGTGCACACGAGGAACAAAATCAATTCTAGCCAATCTTGCAACTTTTCCTTGCAAGCAATTGACGATTTTTTGAGCAGGTGAACAAATGCTACTAATTGAAAATGGCTTCAACTCGTAAAAGACCAAGATAGCCCATTGTAGAGGAGCCTCACGAGACCCCACAGGATCAAGTAGATCGACTGTATGTGTCGTGGATTGGAAGAAACAGTCCGTCAAATTTTGACAATTTTTTGGACTTAGGGCACTTGAGAGATCTCACTGGTAGGGTATGACTCTCGACGTTCTAGTGCTTTGGGATGCACGACAGGGGCATGCCTAGCGTAAACATGCCCACCTAGATGCGCTTGCGATGTCGGTTTGTGCACACAAGGAACAGAATCAATTCTAGCCAATCTTGCAACTTTTGCTTGCAAGCAACTGACGGTTTTTTGAGCAAGTGAACAAATGCTACTAATTGAAAATGGCTTCGAGTCATCAAAAATTGAGATAGGCCATTGTAGAGGAGCCTCACATGACCCCACGGGATCAAGAAGATTGACCGTATGTGTCGTGGATTGGAAGAAACAGTCTGTCAAAATTTGACAATTTTTTGGACTTAGGGCACTTGAGAGATCTCACTGGTAGGGTATAACTCTTGACATTCTGGTGCTTTGGGATGCATGAAAGGGGCATTCCTAGCGTAAACATGCCCACCCAAATGCACTCACGACGTCGGTTTGTGCACACAAGGAATAGAATCAATTCTAGCCAATCTTGCAACTTTTCCTTGCAAGCAACTGACAGTTTTTTGAGCAGGCGAAAAAATGCTACTAATTGAAAATGGCTATGAGTCATCAAAAACCGAGATAGGCCATTGTAGAGGAGCCTCACGTGACCCCACGGGATCAAACAAATCAACCGTATGTGTCATGGATTGGAAGAAACAGTCCATCAAATTTTGACAATTTTTTGGACTCAGGGCACTTGAGAGATCTCATCGGTAGGGTATGACTCTCGACGTTCTGGTGCTTTGGGATGCACGATAGGGGCATGCCTAGCATAAACATGCCCACCCAAACGCGCTCGCGACATCGGTTTGTACACATGAGGAATAAAATTTGACCATTGCGAGCATGAGGGTGCTCTCACACCAAACACATTGTTGTTTAAATTCATATTGTCGGTTTTTGTTGTTTATATTCATATTGTTAGTTACATATGCAAATATTCATTTAAATTTATAAAATGGCAGCCACCAAATACAATGAATACACAATAATGAACTGAATACAAGGAGTTTTGTACGATTAACTCAACATTTTAGAAATTTTATCAAATCATATTCCACGATTACAATGCTTTATATCATATATTTTTGTTGTTTATATTCATATTGTTGATTACATATACAAATATTCATTTAAATTTATAAAAGGACAACCACAAAATACAACGAATACAAAATAATGAACTCATTACACATTTATTGGATCGAATATCAATATTTATATATAGAAAAAAAGGCATGTCTGCCAAGTCAATACAAGTATTACAAAAATGTGGCATATGCCATGTCCAAATCGATATACAATAAAAATGTAGAATATATCTACATGTATTGGTCATTCTATGACCAAAACTAACACTATATGATCCTAAAATTCTGGTGGATCATCAAAATCAAGCCTCTTTGACACAGTACGCGGCTCTGTAGATGGCTGCAAAACCACAATTCAAAAGCCAAGTTAGAATTCTTTTGTAGAAAATAGATCACAATTGACATCATAACTATGCATTTAACTTTAATTCCTTTTCAATTGAAATGTAGATTACCTCATCGGTTGATCCAGGAGCTAATGTCTTCGCTCTCCTCTCCTTGTCACTCTTAGGAGTTTTCTTGAAGAAATACTTAAATGGATCCACGTTATGGTTGTACCATGAACAAGTCTATTGTAGATTAAATGTATAATTAATACAATGTACTAACATAAATAAATCAAAAACACTTAAAAGCTATAATATAGAGAACAATGATGTACCTATGCCTCAGATGCTTCTCCAATGGACTGAGGATGGCTCACCATCGATGTAGAAACGGTCGCTACTACCTATACAAAAAATGTACAAAGATTAAATACAATTAATATAATGATAAGTATTGAAGGTTGAAAACAATTAATTTTACATATCAAACAAAAGTGTACCGGATCCTGATATGCTTCTCCAGTGCAAGGAGGAGGGTTTGCCATTGACGAAATAGGTATGGATATTTGCTGTATGAAAAAAATATAAGACTATAATATATCACAATTTCACATGTGCACGTGCATATAATCATGAAATCAAGAAAATAAAGTAGAGATACATACCTCTGCCCTCTCTTGATTCACGGGCAAATCAGGTGCATTCAACATATCCACAAAGCTCAATGGCCGCTATACATGTAAAATAGACAAAAAAACACTAATGAATCTACAAACCCCAACTAATACTTGATTTCAACATTTTCAAACAATTGTACAACTAAAAATGTGTTCAATTACCTTCTTCACATGTTTTCGCGTCTTCGAGATATTCTTTTTCTTTGGACGAGCCCTAGACACGGAGGGGGTGCCCTAAAAACAGAAAATTAACATGAGATATTAGTACAGATAATAAATTAAACATAATTTTAAAAATCTAAAATGAAATGACTTACATATTCCATCAAAAAAATACATAAAAAGAATTGTACAAAATATGATACCGTATAGCCTTGTAGGCAAAAATCGATCGGCGACAGTGTGATGTCATCAATCTGGGACATTTCGTCCCCTGTCAACACCTACAAACCAGAAATTGGACCAAGCATTAAAGATAGTTAGTATATCTTGTATTTTTTTGAATTCAAAGTGTACTATTCTATTTTAACATGTTACAAAATTTATTCCTCAGGCGTCGAAGTTGCAGCTGTGGTAACTTGGGGAGGTGTATAGGATACTGTTGCTGCATCCTGAAATGCATATTATTTGTCTCAATTTAAATTGATGTATAAATGAAAATTCATTTATGTAATTACAAAATTAAAGTGACTGATAAATAAAATGTTATGAATTCAAATCAACACACCTGTGTCTATGGCTCATGGGCAAACACCATGTCCATCAACTCATCTATCAGCGCGTCATCCTCAACCGTGTGAGCCTGACATCTACAACTGCAAATCATGCATAGATGATATGAGTATCCATCTGCACTGGCTGCATCATCTATCCCCGAGCAACTGACACACATATGCTCGATGGGCTCTCTGTCGCCCTCTAATGGCTCATCATCCAATACAATAGGGTGTGCTAATGATGTCCCATGTTGGATGATGGCACCAGTCAATGTTGTGGCTGCCTAAAGAGTCTATAACTCCATCGACTCTTTCAGCTCTAATGGGACAACCTGATGCACCTTGGGTTTGGGTGCTAGGGGGCGGCGACTCTCTGCGGCTAATCGCCTACGGGCTCCAGGTCTATCTTGGGCAGAGCCACCACCTCTACCATGAAACTCTCTCATGTCAAAATAATTTGGGCGCACATTGAGCACAAACTCACAATATATTTTTCTCAAAAAATATAATGGCACCTCATAATTATTACAAGGTGGATCGTCAAAGACCATCCACCACCTCTGCCAAAAAAGATTCTTCATCTGCACATTGGTACACCAATGTATGGGAAACCTCTTTGCATTAGGAGGTAATGACTGATCAGTTTTGGGGTCAACAAAAAGGGCACAAATTTGTTGTTTAGAAATATTTTTGTTTTTAACTCCATCGTATGATAGCCCATTGGCATAGAATTGACGACACCTATCCCTAAAGCTTCCCCATTTGGTAATTTCTGTGGAAACAGCTATGGCACCACTAGCTAATGTTTCTAGGCTAGTGGCGAGGGATTGATGATGGTCAAGTTCAAAAGTTTTCAATTTTACAATTAGTCTATTGATTTTGGATGTATTTTGCCCTAACTGATTAATTAATTCTTCCTATGTTTCGACTGTGCAGTCAAAAGGAGGAATTGGGGGTTGTTCTTGTGTGTTTTCAAGAGGTGCATTTGGTTGTTCTTGTGGGTTTTCAGCAGGTGCATTTGGTTGTTCTTGTTATGGATTAGAAGAATCTAGTTTTTGAAACAAAAAATGAAAAAACCTAATCAAAATTAATGAAATTAAATTCAAAATGTAAAACAAATTGCATAAACCAAAAAGAAAGACAAAAAAAACAAAAACTAACCTTGGTCCATAGCCTGAGGATAAATTTTGCACCCCGTTCACGGTTTAGGTTAGAAAATGGGAAAAAAAGAAAGTAAAAAATGTGCTTTTCGGGTAAATGAGGACCTAGTTTTTTTAAAAAACTTTTTTCATCAGGCACCGTGTACGCGGTTTTACTAGGATTATTAGTGCGTACGCGCTCATTTTCCTATAAACAGTGCATACGCACTAATTTTCCTAGGCGTAGCGCGTACGCGCTAAGTTTCCTAAGCTCAGCGCATACGCACTACCTTTTCTAGGCTCGGGAAGAACAAACCTAAGCACGTACGCAGGAATTTGAAATTTTAAAACCGCGTATGCGTTGCTTGTTTTTCCAAGTTTTTTTTGGGTGGTGTCCACTTTTCTTACCACCATCTTTGTGCACATGCCCGCTTCTCAGAGACTTTTATTGGTATCTTTAGCTAATCATCATGTCTTCCAGAGAGTGGCTTGGGAATTCTATCGTCTCCCATGTGATTCTATTGGAATTTGTATTTTTCTACTCAGAAGAAAGGGTTTGCTCTATGTGTTAAATGGATCATTCGTGCAATCTTTGGCAATGAGGCTTGAAAAATCCTTCTCTCTCATTATATTTCTTTAGGTTTTCATGTTAACAAGTCTTCTTGGAAGGGATTTGTCTTTCAAGCCCTTCTCATTATGAATGATGTCATTAATATTGAAGGCACTTTTGTTGCCAAAGTCATTTGGCATAATTGGGAAGCTATTAAATTATGACTTTGGTAGTATGGGTCTAGTTTTAGGGATAGTCTTTCTTTCAACCAACATAATATATGGTGATCTCCACTCATTCAACTTCAGGGGCTTCCTCCGACCTGAGTGCTTGGAGTTTGCGCTCTATGCTTTCATAAGGAAACATCTTCACACCTTAGAAATTTTTCTCTAAAATTACTATGAATCTTAACTCTTGTGAAGATATGCGAGCCTAGTTCTAGCTTAACCAGTCGGGTCAACAAATATTTGACAATGTCATGTCAACTTTTCCTCTGAATATGTTACACAAGTTGGGTATTCATTTTGTGAATCCTTAGTGGAAAGAGTGGTAAACATGTCAAGAAAAATAAACAAGGAGAACACAGCTACAAGATAAACACCAGTTTTTGTAGATGGAAAACCAAATGGGAAAAACTACAGAGAGTGTTAACTCTCAAAAAATATAACTAGTTATAGTTGTGTTTACAAACAAGTGGTTCACTACCAAATTACATTTAAATGGCTCACTATCAGACTACTCACTACAAATACAAAAAGAAATGACTAACTATCAGAATGCTCATTGCAAATAAAAAAGGTTGAACTAAGAAGGTTTGCATCTTCAAATTCATGATATCAGTTCCAGGTTAAGCTCATATTACAAATCTTAGACTTTACGGAAGATTTGGTTAGAGATCTTTGCACCATTGTTCTACAATAGCTCCAATAAAGGACTACCGCACTAGTGATTGCCTTCGTTGTCTGCAACTCTCACATACACTACTTCTTTCATTGCTAACTATCTTCCTGTAAAGCGGAAAATCACGATCGAACCCTAGTTGCACTCCCCTCTTCCAACTCCAAGGAGAGAGAAGGGAGGTTCACTAGGGTTGATGGTTTTCACTTAGAGGAGAGACTTTACATTCAAAAGAGGGGTTGAAACCCACAAGATCCAATCCCACGCAATGCAAGATTGGATGCTAAATGTGTTTCAAGGGTTAAGACAACAAGACTACCCTCTTTTGTAAAGAATGTTGATAGAAGAATTAAGCTAGGAATGCATAGAAAATGACAAAGATTCGCTTATAAACTGAGATAGGGATATAGGATGAAGCTGCAGACCTGGAATTAGCAGTAAAATGTCGATACGGCGTTGTCCTGCAAATTTGAGCAAAAGTTGTCAGGACGATGGCGCCCGGCACCACGGTCCTCCGAAAAATCCGCGAAACGAAGGGGGATATGTTCGTCTCTGCACAAGGATTCCAGATCTTCAATTTCAGCCGCGTACCTGCAACCTACACACAGAAAAGCGAAGACGATTGGGGGGTTAGGGATTAGGGGTTTGCCTTTAGGTCAAACCCCGGTCTTGGAATTAACCAAGAAATGAGCAAGTGCTGTAAATGTAAATGACTGTAATGTAAAACAAGTACTAATACCTTGTTCTAAGGATGTTTGTATCCTTATGTGCGAAGGTTTAGATGTTGTATGTTGTTGTATGTTGTATGTGATCTCCTCTTCAATGGTTGAATCCTTGTCTTGAATGCAACACTTAGCCTTGAATGGAGACTTGAAATGATCAATTGCTTGAAGGAATGCTTGAATGCTTGAATGCTTGAGTATAATTTCCACGGCTTTTCCATCATGTCGAATGAAAGAGGAAAATGTAGTTTATATACTTGTCAATTAGGCCTGATAGACTGATTTTCCCGACCTTAGGCCGACCAGGAAAGTTTAATTTCCAATTTGCAAACAAAAAGACCCGAGACCCCTTAGGAGACCGGGCCCAAAATAGGACCCAGGGACCAGGGCGCTAGGCGCCATGGTCCTGGGGACCAGGGCGCTGGGCGCTCTGGTCCCACCTCCCGGGACAACAGGGTGCAAGGAGGTTCAGGCCAGGGTACTTGAAAAATGCAGTTTTTGGTGTCGTGAGCAAGTTTCGGGGTCTCCATTCAGGTTGCGTGTTGCGTCGCCATCGTGAAGACCGAAATGCAGTCGAAATTGCAAGTGTTGCAATTTTAGGACGCTACATTTAGCCCCCACTTTAGCAGGAGTATGTATGCTCATACTTCCGATAAAGTACAAGGAAACAATATTGAAAGACTTTCACCACGTCAAGGAGGCAAGATACACCAAGCCCCCAGTGAGGACCAGGGCACCCAGCGCCCTGGTCCCTGGGACAGAGGCGCTGGGCGCCCTGGTCCTCCAGACAGACAGTTTGCAGACAGTTTCCAGAAGTGCAGAACAGTGGTTTCCGGTGCAGTTTTCAGGACAGTGGCGGCCGCGCCCCCGTCCCGAACATTTTCAGTCCGATTTTGACTCCGGGTACATATCTGCATTCTTATTTCATCCTTGTACTTACAGCTGTTCATTGTTTAATCTCAATTCTGCAATCTTGTTATTGGTTCATACTTACATTTTGGGATTAGGGTTTGAACTTGCATTACTTGATCTTACAATTTCAACAAGGGAATAGGAATCCTAATAGATATCCCGTGGCTCTCTCTTTCACCAAAAGAAGTAGCCAATTGTGCGATATCTCTAGGCTCTTTCGTATTCCATAATGTGTGTCAAAAGGTAGGATTAGGGCATGATTAACCTAGTCTCTCTTTTTCCCCTACACATTTTGGTGATTCAACAAAATGTAAAGCGGAAAATCGCGATCGAACCCTAGTTGCACTCCCCTCTTCCAACTCCAAGGAGAGAGAAGGGAGGTTCACTAGGGTTGATGGTTTTCACTTAGAGGAGAGACTTTACATTCAAAAGAGGGGTTGAAACCCACAAGATCCAATCCCACGCAATGCAAGATTGGATGCTAAATGTGTTTCAAGGGTTAAGACAGCAAGGCTACCCTCTTTTGTAAAGAATGTGCATAGAAGAATTAAGCTAGGAATGCATAGAAAATGATAAAGATTCGCTTATAAACTGAGATAGGGATATAGGATGAAGTTGCGGACCTGGAATTAGCAGTAAAATGTCGATACGGCGCTGTCCTGCAAATTTGAGCAAAAGTTGTCGGGACGATGGCGCCCGGTGCCACGGTCCTCCGAAAAATCCGCGAAACGAAGGGGGATATGTTCATCTCTGCACAAGGATTCCAGATCTTCAATTTCAGCCACGTACCTGCAACCTACACACAGAAAAGCGAAGACGATTGGGGGGTTAGGGATTAGGGGTTTGCCTTTAGGTCAAACCCCGGTTTTGGAATTAACCAAGAAATGAGCAAGTGTTGTAAATGTAAATGACTGTAATGTAAAACAAGTACTAATACCTTGTTCTAAGGATGTTTGTATCCTTATGTGCGAAGGTTTAGATGTTGTATGTTGTTGTATGTTGTATGTGATCTCCTCTTCAATGGTTGAATCCTTGTCTTGAATGCAACACTTAGCCTTGAATGGAGACTTGAAATGATCAATTGCTTGAAGGAATGCTTGAATGCTTGAATGCTTGAGTATAATTTCCACGCCATTTCCATCATGTCGAATGAAAGAGGAAAATGTAGTTTATATACTTGTCAATTAGGGCTGATAGACTGATTTTCCCGACCTTAGGCCAACCAGGAAAGTTTAATTTCCAATTTGCAAACAAAAAAAAACCCGAGACCCCTTAGGAGACCGGGCCCAAAATAGGACCCAGGGACCAGGGCGCTGGGTGCCATGGTCCTGGGGACCAGGGCGCTGGGCGCTCTGGTCCCACCTCCCGGGACAACAGGGTGCAAGGAGGTTCAGGCCAGGGTACTTGAAAAATGCAGTTTTTGGTGTCGTGAGCAAGTTTCGGGGTCTCCATTCAGGTTGCGTGTTGCGTCGCCATCGTGAAGACCGAAATGCAGTCAAAATTGCAAGTGTCGCAATTTTAGGACGCTACATTTAGCCCCCACTTTAGCAGGAGTATGTATGCTCATACTTCCGGTAAAGTACAAGGAAACAATATTGAAAGACTTTCACCACATCAAGGAGGCAAGATACACCAAGCCCCCAGTGGACTAAGGATCTTACGACTTCGATTGACAAATTAAAAGGGAAGATCACGAGGAAGAACCATGACTGTCAGTAGTAAGGCTCCCTCACTATGAGTCATGCAAGAAAGATATCAAAAATTTTCAGGGCAAGGCTAAATTTACCAAGAAATTTTCAAGTATCTTGAAAAGATATGAACGGGATGTATGCCCCCCTACGTTAAAGCGATCGCACACGCCTCACCGGGGGTGATTGTTTTAACGTAGTGATACACATAAGAAATGAGAAAGGAATGGAGCACATTATCACAAGGATTTAGCCCCCAAGTGTGAGATAAACCCAAGGATAATAGACACAAAACACAAAGCACGAGGTGACTTCGCTTTCCTCGGGGTCAGTATGATGTATGATAATTCATGTATATATATCATATGTATGTATGCATAATTGTTCTTCATTCCCCAATCAAGGAAGGTCACCTAGAAGAAGGGAACACATGTGTCTTTTGAGTCAACATGAGAGAGATCGAGAGATCTCAATGCTTTGCATCGTCCTCAAGTAGACAACACTAAGGACAACAAATAGAAGAATGAGAATAACATATAGAAGAAGTAACACAAGAGAGGAGGAGAGAATCTGCTATGCTAATGTAACTAGTCTAGCACGTCATCTACCCCCCGATCTTGCTGATCAATGTTTCGGGAAGGCAGGGAACACACTAGAGGAGGAACATCCAACACAGTAGATGGAGCTATCACAAGATCCAAACAAGGGCTATGTTCATGTTCCGAGCCACATTGTTCTTGTCTAGGAGCTAGGATAAGTGCTTTAGAAAATTCATTAGATAAATGGTTATCAACATCAACAAGTTCATATTCACTATCAGAAGCAAGAGGAGTAACATTTTCATCATGCATAACATTTTCATCTATATCATCATCAAGATTTATAAAAATAGGATCTTTAACTCGCACAGGATCAAGACCATCATGCATCTTGTGTTTAGGAGATTTAGGCTCAATGTCCGGCTGAGGAGAAAATGGAATAATGCTTGTTGAAGGTGTTTTTGGAGATTGCAAAGTTCGAGAAGCAGCTGCCTGAGCTCTAAGGCGACGCTTTCGTCAGCGTTCACGTGCAAAACGATTTCGTCTGGTCTTAGTAGGAAGTTGAGAAGATTGAGGAGGAGGAATGTTCTCATCGTTAGCACTTGCATGTTTAGGTTGTGGTCTCTTAGGCTAGATAATAGGAGAAGAAGAAGGTCTCTTCTCTCTATAAAAAGAAGGAGGAGGAACTGCTCCATATAAAGGAGGAATTTTTGGTTTAGGGAGAAGACCAAGTCCATCATGACGAGGAGGTATAGGTCCACTCTTAGGAAGTTTATTAGGCATAGACATAGTCATATCCATAGGGATGGGTTGGGAATCTTCTTGAGGAAAGACATTAGTTTTATCTTTCAAAGGAAGAACTTCCTTCTCAAGAATGATAGGAATATCAAGTTTAGGTGTTCTAGGTTCACTTAAAGATAGGATCATATCTGTTTTCCACTTTTGATAAGATTTGAAAAGATGATCACTTCGCGGAGGAAGAGATTGGAATTGTTTAGGCCAAAAGTAATCAATAGGAACACTAGAAGTTCTTTCAGCTGGTTTAAAGAGACTATGATTGATAGTAACAACTTCACCATTATGGGGAAATTTCAAACACTTATGAATAGGAGAAGCAATAGCTTTCATGGAAGATAGCCAAGGATAGCCAAGCTTCACACGAAATTGTTCGGAAGATGGAATAATAGCAAAGTTCACATCAAGATATTTGTTATGGACCTCAATAGGCAATGTAATAGAACCAATTGCAGGAGAAGAAAATGCATCAAATAATTTCACAATCACATCTGTTTTGTCATATATCACTTGATTCAATTGCAAAGTAAAAAGAAATTCTTCAGTAATAACATTAATCATGCACGAAGGATCAATAAGCACTCCACGGCAAGGTGTATTCTTAAGTTTTGCAACTATGTATAAAGGACCATCAGGTGCCCTAATGGTTTCATTGGAATCAAATGTGATGGAAGGTTCTTTAGGGATTTCTTGCTGCTCTACAAAGTTAATCACATTCGGAGTTATAGACACAAGACCATCAGATGAAAGAGAGGAATCATTAATCTCAATTGCATTAGAGGTATGAGAAGGTAATGGATCAGTAAAAATCTGAAGATTTTGGTTAGGAGGAGCTACAGATGTGTTGCCTTTATCATTCACCCCAGAAACAGAGATAGTATTATTATCAATCAAATCTTGAATTTTACCCTTTAAAGAAAAACATTTTTCAGTATCATGCCCAGGCTGACGATGAAATTGACAAAAGGATTTGTTATCAAAATAAGGTGAAGTAATCTTTGCAGGATCAATTTGTCTTATAGGAGGAAGAGTAAGCACATTTTGTTCCAATAACTTATTCATAATACTATGCAATGATTCATTCAAAGGAGTATACTTTCTTTCTTTCTTGAAAAATTTAGAAATAGGAGGCACACCTGATGCTGCATTCACATTGTTGTTGATGATGTTTTCATTGAATTTGATGGAATCTCTGCTCGGTTTAAACTTCCCAAATGGTTGTTGACTGCTATCACCCTTATCACTCGGAGCCATAGGATGTGATTGTTCCATTTGACTCACAATCAGTTGATAATTGTGAAGAGTTGCACACAACTGTTGGAAAGAAGTAAACTCAGAAAACAGAAGTTTGTCTCGAATATCTTTTTGTAAATTAGAAATAAAGATTCTTTGAATATCATTATCAGGCACTGGAAAAGAAATTTGAGCATACAAATGCTTATATCTACCAATGAAATCAGTCACTTTTTCTTTAACACCTTGTTTACAATGCATTGAATCAATCAAAGTAACTTTAGGACTTATATTGTTTTGAAATTGTTGAATGAAAGCATTTGCAAGTTGTTCGAAAGAAGTAATAGAATAAGAAGGCAACGAGCAATACCATTGTAGGGCTTTGTCTCTTAATGTTCTAGTAAACAATTTTGCAAGCAACCTTTGGTCATAAGCAAAATCAGTACATATTGTTTGAAAGGTCTTAACATGTGTTAGAGGATCACCCTTACCATTATAAAGCTCCAAATGCGGGATTTCAACATGTTTAGGAGGGATAGCTCGAACAATATCAAGAGAAAGTGGGCTCGCAACATCAAATGTGGGCACACTAAACTTAGATTGATTCATAGAGGCGATTTGTTGCTGTAAAGAAGAGACAGTTTGTGCAAGATTGTTAATAGTCGCTTCAGTTGAAGAATTCATATTGGATGTGTTAGATTGAGATGGAGGTGTTATGTTATTGAAAGAAGGTAAAGAGTAAGGTGGTGGGACTCTATGATAATTAGTCATAGGAGATGATTGGACAGGAGGAACACTACAAGGAGGAATGGAATGGTTAAACAAATTGCCCCCTTGCGTCATGTTCATTTGTGGAGATATAATAGGGACATTCATTGAAGGAATGAATGAAGAAGTCGGATTAAATGAAGGAAGAGGGTTAATTGAAGAAGAAGGGTTGCCCCCATGACTAGTAATCACGGGAGGAATGTCTTGTGTAGAAGTAGCCATTATGTTTGATGTAAAGGTAGGTATGCTAGCAATAGGAGTCATCAAAGGAATAGAATGATTGACTTGTGTAGGAGGTTGTGTATAACCTAAAGATTCGGCACAACTCTTCATAGGCATTACATTCGAATCCACAATATGTGCAATACCACACAAAATATCAATTCCATTCTTATCACTTTGAAGCATACGTTTTAGACCCTCAATTAAAGGAAGAGCTTGACTATCAGGGTATTCTTGAGACATCCATTGTCGAAAATCGTCAAATTGGTTATCCAATTTCAAAAGTTGTTCTTCAGAAACCTCATGGAGAGCTTCTTCATCATTAAGAGGATTAGAGGAATTACCCATGTCCTCGTTAAAAAGGCTATTCAAATTAGGTTCCATTTCCTCAGTAATTAAACCTCGGAAAGACTTAATTCTACGGCTCCGTCTAACGGGAATAGTGTAAGTAGGGCTTATTGTTGTAAAACTCATGCACTAGAGAAGGAGGGAAAGTTTTGAATTTAGAGGTAGCAATTTTCAGTAAAATCAGCCAATCTTCTGGATTTAAGCTGTTAAATGCAATCACAACAGTCTCCCGAAATTTCGGAAAAAATGTCCGGGACCGTGGCGCCCGGAGTGCAACACGGTCCTTGCAACTTTTTTCGAAATTTGCAGGGATGAAAGGTATGATGATTTTAAAGCTAATCTGAAAAAATTGAGTGATTTTACGATCTGTAGATAGGCCAAATTAAAGTTGCAAATTCAAAATTGAACCCTACCAAGATTGTCGAAAAATGCAAAATTTGAATTTTTGAAAAAGAGAGGGAAACTGAAATTTTGAATTTTATGATTTTAGAGGGAATGTCAAAAGCAATGCAAATTTTGAATTTTGAAAAATTGACTCAATTTCACGCAAAATTCAATTTTGAAAGCGGAAATTAAAGTTGTTGTAATTAAGCACTTAATTTCAAAAGTCACAAATTGTAAGAATTTGAATGAAGCACTGAAATTTTGAATGAATGCAAACACACTTTTCAAATTTAGGACAGTAAGAACACAATTTTGACACAAAATTTTAGTTTCAATGATTTTTGAATGTTTAAAAACCTTAATCCAAGCAATCACAAGACCAACTTTGACTGTAATTTTGAAGGTGTTAGAATTGATAAAATCAGCCAAAATTCTGGATTTTAGCAGGAAAATACAGTAAGATCTTGCTCCCGAAATTTTGAAAAAAATGTCGAGGACGATGGCGCTCAGCGCCACGGTCCTCACAACTTCTTTCCAAATTTTCAGGGATGAAAGATATTGTGATTTTATTGCGGAATCCAAAGTTACAGCTGATTTGGAGATGTTTTGATCGGTCAAATTGTCAGACAAAGGTTGAATCAAGAGGGTTTCAAAAATTAGGGTTTTGACATTTAACCACTTAATTTTCAAAATTAAAGCACAGATATGAATTGATAATTTGTAATAGAAGGGCAGATCTGAAACAAGCATTAATGATTAAATATTTCACAAGTTTAATTACTTAAAAAGAAAATTTAGGGTTTTTATGCAATCACCTCTAAAATTTTGCAAAAGATCAAACATGGAAATGTAATCAATTTTTTCAGATCTAAGCATGAAAAATCAGAAAGGATGTTCACGTCGGGTTCACCAAAATGTAAAGCGGAAAATCGCGATCGAACCCTAGTTGCACTCCCCTCTTCCAACTCCAACGAGAGAGAAGGGAGGTTCACTAGGGTTGATGGTTTTCACTTAGAGGAGAGACTTTACATTCCAAAGAGGGGTTGAAACCCACAAGATCCAATCCCACGCAATGCAAGATTGGATGCTAAATGTGTTTCAAGGGTTAAGATAGAAAGACTACCCTCTTTTGTAAAGAATGTTGATAGAAGAAATTAGCTAGGAATGCATAGAAAATGACAAAGATTCGCTTATAAACTGAGATAGGGATATAGGATGAAGCTGCGGACCTGGAATTAGCAGTAAAATGTCGATACGGCGCTGTCCTGCAAATTTGAGCGAAAGTTGTCAGGACGATGGCGCCCGGCGCCACGGTCCTCCGAAAAATCCGCGAAACGAAGGGGGATATGTTCGTCTCTGCACAAGGATTCCAGATCTTCAATTTCAGCCATGTACCTACAACCTACACACAGAAAAGCGAAGACGATTGGGGGGTTAGGGATTAGGGGTTTGCCTTTAGGTCAAACCCCGGTTTTGGAATTAACCAAGAAATGAGCAAGTGTTGTAAATGTAAATGACTGTAATGTAAAACAAGTACTAATACCTTGTTCTAAGGATGTTTGTATCCTTATGTGCGAAGGTTTAGATGTTGTATGTTGTTGTATGTTGTATGTGATCTCCTCTTCAATGGTTGAATCCTTGTCTTGAATGCAACACTTAGCCTTGAATGGAGACTTGAAATGATCAATTGCTTGAAGGAATGCTTGAATGCTTGAATGCTTGAGTATAATTTCCACGGCTTTTCCATCATGTCGAATGAAAGAGGAAAATGTAGTTTATATACTTGTCAATTAGGGCTGATAGACTGATTTTCCCGACCTTAGGCTGACCAGGAAAGTTTAATTTCCAATTTGCAAACAAAAAGACCCGAGACCCCTTAGGAGACCGGGCCCAAAATAGGACCCAGGGACCAGGGCGCTGGGCGCCCTGGTCCTGAGGGACCAAGGCGCTGGGCGCTCTGGTCCCACCTCCCGGGACAACAGGGTGCAAGGAGGTTCAGGCCAGGGTACTTGAAAAATGCAGTTTTTGGTGTCGTGAGCAAGTTTCGGGGTCTCCATTCAGGTTGCGTGTTGCGTCGCCATCGTGAAGACCGAAATGCAGTCGAAATTGCAAGTTTCACAATTTTAGGACGCTACACTTCCGCACACCACACACTATCTCTCCTGATCAATTCACTATCCTCATTGATCGTTCATGAACATACATATCAGAGGGCACAAATACAAAATAGTGTGTCGCCCAAGCCCAACATGTTATAAAGAAGATCAAGTTGGCCTTCGCAATACTTCTACATAATTCCTTTACATACTTTTGTTACCAATGCATATACCATGATTATCGAAAAAAGGGCAAGGATCATCCGAACTGAAGAGAATGAACCTATTGTCACAAGATTAAGCTCAATAGCTCTAAAATATAGACTCCACATGAACCAAGGAAACCACAATCACGAAAATTTAAGAGATAATTTTGATAGATACCAAAGTCGCTAACTGTTGATACCAAGACACATAATCAACAAGAATTCCTAACACCGAGATACCGAGAACTCAATGGGACCTCAAAAGGTCATCATCCAAGGTTGTCCATGCTGCATAATAACTTCTAACAAAAAAATGCAACATCTGAACTACACATGCATACTGACCGCATACAATCCTTGCATAACTATGTCCATAACATCCATGACATCTGGACCGATATCCGATTGTGCATACACTATTTGATATAGAACTAGATGACTGGTTTTATATCAATGATAACATTATTCACACAAGTCTAACACACTCAAATGGTTTGGAGTCATAGATTCCATAATATTTGTCTTACTATCCTTGAGCCCAAGTTGGATCATCTTTCTTGGTATATTATTTCTGAAGGCTTGCCTTTGGGCTCTCCCCTGAGGCATATGGGTATTCCTTATCCACATTGGCCTTTTTATGGACAACTTGAAACTTTCATACACCTCTTTTAGTTATATCACCATGCTCAAAATTTGTGGGGTTGGATTCATGATTTCTTTTTTCCTCTTCAATTAGAGCTCTTTTCTTGGCATATGGCTCTTCTTGGGTATTCACTTTGCATCCCCTTCAAATATATCCAAATTTGGCATGCTTTAAGGGCATAAATCCTCTTTACAATATGGAAAGATAGAAATGTTGTTTTATTTTCTCACAACTCAGTTAATATTCATGTTTTGATTTTACTAAAACATGTCTATGAAATAATGTGCTTCTTTAGATTCAAGTGCAAGCCAACAATGTTGTGTTGGAGATGGCTTACCTTCAGACCCTCCTTGAGCATTAGCAAAATGCTCCTTGTACGATTTCCAGAGTGCCTCTAGATCCTTTAGCTGACATTTTATAGTTCCTTCTGCCTCCCATGATTTCTCTCCACTCTGTGGTTGTCGACATGGATGTATCTCTTCACTTCACTATTTCTAGACCCCATGATCTGAGGGTCCTCATGACTAGTTTAGTGGGGGAAATTCTTTCAACAGGTGACACTTCACCTCTTTGCCTATGGGTGGGGCTAGGGGTTTGTGGACCTGATCCTTGGTGGTGCCAATGGGTAGTCAACTTCAGGTGGTGGCAGTAGTTAGTTAGCTCCCAGTGGTGATGGTGGATGGCTTAATTCCTCCAAAGGCTTCTCACGTTTAGCTCTAGCAATCCTACCCTCACAAGGATTAGTACATGGGAAAAGAAGATGTTGCTACTTAAGAAGGGTGATCCCTCTTGGATGACAACCCTAACCCTACTAATGTCTGGGGTACTAAGGATTGTAGAGATCCACCTCCTTTGACTACTACTTTAGCCACTTAGTAGTCTCTCTTGTGTTTTCTACTCTCTAAGCTTGGCCCATGTTTAATCTATTTTTTTATTATTTAGGCTTTAGCCATTTGACTCCTAAGGGGTGATCTTGTATCCCCCTACTTTTTTGTGTGAATAGTGTACTTTATCTTATTTAATGGAAATGGCTAAAATTCATCAAAATAAAAATATTTTATAGAAGTAAATATTTTATTCAAGATGAAGATCCAATGAATATACCAAAATGAATAACTAAATTCAAATATTAAAATATATCCATACAAAATCTCAAAAAATAAAATATAAAATTTTTGGGCACCTTTCTTGTCCATAATTCTTTTTAAAATATCTAGATCCCTAGATCATTATCTATTTCGTTGATCATGAAAATCATAAAATATTTTTTAACATTGAATTAATCATCAATTTTTAACCGTGGGCTAAATGAAACACAATACATAGACGAGTTACCAAGATAATTAGAAAAAAACCACTCATTGTGTCATATAGATTGAAAAAAAATTCTTAAATCCACGAATGTATAATGACGATTTTTTCTACCCAAAATAAATGAAATAAATACTAAAATAGTACATTTAAAACATCCATACAAAATTATAAGACATAATTAAAGAGGTGTGAAAATTTCTCCTTCCCAATTCTCCTTAAAAATTGAAGTTACAATTTCAAGAAAAAATAATACTACATCATGTGTTGCTTATCAGGGGAGAGAATCTAGAAGTTAACAATACATCATGTGTTGCTTATCAGGGGAGAGAATCTAGAAGTTAACAATACATCAGCATCCTAATTTCATATCTCTCAAAATTTCATGTGGACATTTCAAATTGCTCCTATTTTTTTATGGCAACTTGGTAGGTACTTTGCTTATAACTGAAATTTCAAGGTCACATCATTACAGATAATGCCACATCAACATTGTTTTTGTTGAGGTATCTAAAAAGACCCCCAAAAAGTTAGACTCTAACTAAATCATGTTTTATTGGTGTGCTCATGTCAAATCACATGATATTCTTTTTAAATATAAGAAATATATTCCATTGATTTATGAATTCTCATCATCAAAACTAACAATTCTTTTTTGAATTAAAGATAAAGTATCAAATAATTACATCATCACCATGCTAGTTCATGAGTTTGAATAACATGAGGTAAGCCAAAATATACACCGTGTCCAGATCTGAGATGCTCATACCCAATTTTTTTACAAAGGAGATATATCATGATTACAAACTTATAAATTGAGGAAGAGCCAATAACCAAAAAAGGATAAAGAGTCAGAGATCCTTGCTAATCAAAAGATATATCATTATCAGGTAGGCTGTTGTTTCCAATTGGCGGAATCCAAGCAGTCCATCCTTGTTCACCTTCTGTCCATACTTCAATCAGCCCGTTAACAATTTGTTCAACATGTGGATGAGTAATGTGTGTTCGGATTCGGTCTTCTTCTAGCATCCATCCTAGCTTGCCTATGTTCCAACTGATGCATGAGTCTTAGCGGGGCCTGCTCAAAGGCCGAATTGTTACTGCCAACCCAGCCCCATGAAAATCCATGAGACAATTCTTTCAGGTACACCACTGTAGAGCCATCCTTGATCCATTGGTCAAATTTTCCTTCGTCCAACCTGAGAACCACAGTGACCTGCATAGAGATTATGTGAAAAATGAGTCTCCGCAGAGACTCAGTAAGGTTTCTTGATTTACCAGTAAAAACATCATCATTATAAAATTTCCAAATCGGCCACAAAATCTCTAAAGAAAGATAAGACCAAAAGAGACCAGTCATCTTCTTACAACCTTTAATGAATCCAAAACAAGTCTCTAGACAAGAGAAGAAATTATCACCAAACTTAATCCCAAAGATCTTCCAAACTTCCTTAGCAAAAAGACAATAAAAAAAGACATGATTAACAGTTTCAGGTAGACGACAAATGTTATAGGAGAAGAAATTTTTCTCAAAATCTTTCAAGGGTAGTTTTTGAAGAATGCCATCCAAAGAATTTCTTTTTTTTTTGCTCTGATGGCCCTGACTAGAATCTCATAAAGTGATTAACCCAGACCTGCGGAAGCCAGACAAGGTTCCATGAGGTATTAAGGAAGTCAATGATGGAATAGCATTTAACAAGGAGTCATAAATAGTTTTAGCCTTAAGGAGGGGAAGGGGTGTGCCATCCAGCCAACAGAGAGAGATTGGGGAAGCAAGCTAAGGAGGGGAAGGGGTGTGCCATCCAGCCAACAGAGAGAGATTGGGGAAGCAAGCTAAGGAGGGGAAGGGGTGTGCCATCCAGCCAACAGAGAGAGATTGGGGAAGCAAGCCGAGGGGAGGGGGAGGAGGAAGCAGGAAAGGGCAAATAGGAGGGGGCAGGAGGAAGCAGGAAAGGGCAAATAGCATCTTTCAAGATATTATAGGTTCTAGATTGAGAGTGGGGGATATCAAAACAACTGGAGATCTCCTCCCATGAAAGCAGATTACCATTCCGAACAATATAATCCACAATCCTGGTGCCTTTATTGTGCCAATTGAGAGCAGAGCAACCTTGCAGTGTAGCAAGAGGCTTGTCATTGCGTTTCAAGTTCCACCATATGAACTTATCCCCTGAGAGGCGATCTGCATTGGTAGGAGATTTGATAAACTTCTTTATAACTTCTATTAATATTATATAAAACTATTTGTTTTGGATCAGATTTGACTAGAGCATGGCAACCAGCAATTCTTCAACGGAAGAATCTGTTCTCTAAGTTGGTCGATTCTCTACGCATTACCAATCTGTGTATTTGGTCAATTTACCGACCATTTAACTAAAAACCCCACTCCCAAATGGCGTTCCAAAATATAACACAGTTTTTAAAGCCTAAAACCGCTTTCCTGGACGCTGCCATTCTTTAAATTAATCATTTAACAAATATTCTCTTTACCTAATAAATTATATAAAAATAACGAATTCGATCTATTTTATAAATTAGAAAACAGAAACAGAAAAATAAAAATAAAAATTGAAGTAGCTAGACTGCTTACAACGAATTTTCACCTAAATGTACTTAAATTAATCAAACCCGTTAAAAGGAAACCTGTTTGGTGAACCAAATCTGCCACCATTCTCTTCCATGTACAAAGACGACTTTGAATTCCAGTTACGCTATCTAAATTCCACTCTATAAGATCCTAATCTTCCATTCACAATCTCACAAACCCAATACTGCATCGTTCATTTTATAGTCTCTGAAGAAATTCCGTAATCTTTCCCTAATTCCCGAGCTTATTATCTTTTCAATGGCAGGTCTAATGGAATGCCCTCAACGATTGCCTTCATTAATATTAACTGTGGTGGTAATAATAGCAGGAGCTGCAGATTATGGCGGTGTGGTGGCTCAATCTTCAGGCTGTGCAACTTCTATGGCAACACTTTCTCCATGTTTGGGATATATCACAAGTAATATTTCCAGCTCAACTCCATCACAGGACTGTTGTACTGCCTTATCTTCCGTAGTTCAGGGCAGCGTGATGTGTCTGTGCCAGCTGTTTAGTGCCTTAAATCCGCTGGGCATTCCCATTAATCAGACAAGGGCTCTGGCTCTGCCAGGCTCTTGCAACATCGCCACTCCACCACTCACTCAATGCGATGGTAAATTAACTTAAATGTTTCTTAAAGTCATTTTACCTTTCAATTTCAAAGAAGAATTTGTAATTTATAGACTTCTTCGTGTTTGACAACAGTTGCAGGGGCTCCAGCTGCTTCTCCACCTACAGGTATGTTTACATTTTTCAACCTGGCTTAAATGTTACATACATCTGTAATTAAATGGTAATAATGTATTGGGTGGTTATTCTTGATCATGTACAAGAGTAACAACTCATTAGTGTTTTCTTGTTGGAGTAATGGTCAAATCTTATGGATTAATGGTCACTTATAATAACGTATATTGGATTTTGGTGTTACATAATATGTATTGGGCTGTTCTTCTTGTTCAAGAATAACACCCAACAGTGTTTTCTTGTTAGATTAACAATTTTATCCTTGGAAAATCGATCTTATGAATTAATTGTTACTCTGAGGATAGATATGGTGATTTGAAAATTCATTACCACCTGTGAATTCTGATGTAATGACAAATCGACAATTGTATAACAGAAAAATTAATATAATTTAATGGCTGTGCTTTCAGATTCTAGTGCACCACCAGCAACGGAAACTACTCCTTCCTCTTCCCCTGCAACACCAAATGCAGACCCTCCATCATCTAATTCGCCATCTTTACTACCTCCTACAACTTCGATAGGAGGAATTTCTCCAACAGCCAGAGAGAAGCCAAGATCTAACGCAGGAACCCTTTTCAAAGCATCCACCATTATCAGTACTTTGGCAGTAGCAATGGTGGCGATCAGTGTTTGTTGAGCATCTTTCTTCTATATCTGTGTTGAATATACCATCATGAACCTGAGTGTATTGTGGAGGGCATAGAAGTCATTCAGCAGCTTCTGGCTATTTGGCGAGTTGTCAACTAGAATTGTATGCATTAGTGATGTCTTGAGTGTTGCAGCCATTCTTTTTTCCTTCAAATAAATAAGGATATACGCATCCACCTACTGAAGAGTATTTGCTATGATGTAGCATGCTTTATATTGATAAGCTTATGAACTATAAAGACACGAGCTCAATTCTAAGATAGCTTCAACAATGTCGTGTATAATTCAAATGTTGTAGATAAAATCATTTAAGTTTAAATTGACATCCATGAAATTATAAATTGTTCAGGTCATAATATTTATAGAATCTATCAATGCTTCTTCGTATCAACTAAGTTCCAAATACATCCATTATTTGTCAACATCATATGGTGAGAGGGTAATAATGCAAAGAGAAATCAAATCATAATGCAAAGAAAAATCAAATACTTTGTGATTTATATTATTTGTGAGTTATATTATAAATTAATTGATATTGTTAAATTAATTATAATGTATTATATTCAATATATAATGTGATCATTAAATTTTGATAATTTATTGTTGACTTTGTTTATATAAATTTTATTTTATGTCTTAATATCAAGTCAATGATCTAAGTAATTTAATAGTTTAATTTTTTTACAAGTTCTTTAGTTACTATTTTTTTGTCTCTATTTATGAAAATGGTCACATGACTTATAGGAGTGAAATGACCTTTTATGTTGCTCTCTTCACCCTCTTCCTTGACTACAACAATTTGTATCTTTTATAAAGACACAACCAAAGGGTCCCATGAAGGAGTTTCATATGTATCCTGGAACAAAGAAAAACATGATAAATAGAAACACACCACAAATTGACACAAGATATACTCTAGGAAAACCATCAATGAGGAAAAGATCTAGCCTCCTAGAGATCTCTTAACATATCATTGAATCCTAAAGCACATTATAATTCACTATAACTATTTGTATCGCATATCAAGTTGATGACCACTCAAAGCATCAATACGTAGACCTCTAATCCTAGCCCACCACTTCCAAACTTGTCACAAGAATTGCTTTCAAGTACATAATACCACTATAAATTCCCAAAATCCTTTATCACAAGCTTAGACTGTATTTAATACTCTTTGTTGTCTCACTTTAATTCACTAACCTTATTTCGTTTCTATTATACTTATTGTCTACTCCATCCCTGATATTTTCCTTAATGCATATAGTGGACGATGATTTATCCTTTATCTCCCATGTTGATCCTTCAACAACTATAAGTAATGTATGGATGGTAGTCTCCCTTCTCAAAGACGATCCACATTGACTACAAGGTGGCACAAAGCTCTAGGCCACATGAAATGTATATTCAACCAAGTGTAAATAATGTCTACCTCTAAATGAAATGATAAATCAAGGGAATTGTAAGATTAGAATTAGAAAAGGTTGCATAAACCCTCAAAGGCAACTGGAAAACCTCATATTTATGTTAAAGATCCAATCTTACTCAATGAAGAATGAAATCTAAGACAAGAAATAACAGAATTAAAATAAAATTATACCTTATAGATTTCATGTATAATTATATCCATTGTTCTTTTCCAGTTCCTAAATTTTTTTTTTTCTCTCAAATTTTGATTATGGATAAAAGCATAAAAGCATAAAAGCTCAAAAGATGATAATGGTTTAGACTATTGAAGTTTTGAAGACTGTGGTTAGATTGAAATAAGAAGATGGTTCAAATTTATAGATAATTTAGGGTTAATGGATAGCTAGGATTGAAAAGGGATTCGGGAAATTAATGGGGGAGATTGGAGGAGAGGAGAAGTTAAGTGGAGAGGAAGTGAGTTAACTGAAAATAAATAATGGAAATCATTTATTTTTAACAAAAGCTACCTTTTTGAAAGTGGAGGAAGGGAGGAGTGAGGAATAAGTTAGGTGGAGAAAGATAGGAAAGAATTGAAATTAAATAAAGAAATATTTATTAAAAAAATAAAATGAATAGAACAATTTAGAGAGATGAAATTGTAAGTGTGAGTCATGAGTTGAAAGGTGCGAGAATTAAGTGGAAGGAAAAAATTAGCAACTTAAGTGCTAAGTGAGGTAAGAATAAATTATTAAAATTTATTTATTTCACCCACATATATGGTAATTAAATACATTCAAAATTTATTCAATTATGTGATGATATTAGATTAAGGGATTAAACAATTAAAATTAATTATTTAATCATAGAAGAATAATCAGTTTAGTAGGATTAACTAATTTATATAATTATTTAATCATAGAAGAATGATTAGTTTAGACATGATTGATTAATTAAAGAGGAAAAATTAAATTTAATTAAATAATAAAAATTATTTAAATAAATATTAGAAGAAATAATAATTAAATAACTAAATAAATTAATAAAGGGATGAAATAATTAAAAATAATGAATTAATCATGAAATAATAATTAGTTAGGTTAGTAGGATTAAATAATTTGGATATAATTATTTAATCATAGAAGAATGATTGGTTTGGACGAGATTGATTGATTAAAGGGGATAATAGACTTTAATTAAATAATATAAATTAAATTAATTTAGGATTAGAAAAAAAGATAACGAAAAAATTAAAAATTATTTAATTATAGGGAACTAGAAAAAAAGATAGATCTAATTAAATAATTTTTGGACAAAAAGTGAGTGAAAAGTTGTTACAGATCTAGGACAATTTTTATTGTCTACAAGAATATCCTCATACGATGCCCCTCATAGTTTTCCTAGACCTAATATAACTCCACGAGAACTCCTTAGTTGGTAAAATCCACAAAATGCTAGTATAATGGAAAACCATGTAAGGTTGTTAGCCTACTTGAGACTCAAAGACCATGCTACATACTAGTAGTGACCCATGTGAACATCACTACCTCGTGCTTAAATATCACACTCTCCAAATTGTAATACCTAACAACCATTTGTAGTGAAATATGACCTACATTTGAATAAATAGTGAAAACCAAAAAAAGTAAGACATGTTAGTTTTGGTCTGTAGTGTCATAAATTGTACACCCTTGCTAGGGTGGTACAATTTCACACTTAGTCTAGCACCTGCCTTAGTGTGTTTTGCATCTTGCATTTATAATCTCTTTTAAGCATTTAATTAATTAATTTAATTAAATCTAAATTCGTAATTCATCACTTCACATATTATAAAATTGGGCCCTTTACCTTAAGTGTGCCCCTTTTTATTTTATTACTTTCATAAATCATTTAATCATAAACCCTAATTATGTCTTATTTTGACCTTTAAGGCTTGATTTCGTATATCAAAACACCTTGGAATCAACTGTAACTTTGGGATTCACTCTAATATCATCATATCTAACAACCTCAAAAATTTTGTGAAAAGTCGGTTGGACCATGTTGAAAGTGCACATGGTCCTCAATTTTTTTCCCGAAATTTCGGGAGCATAATCCTATGATATAATAACATTTAACCCCAAAAGACTGGTGGTAAATTCAAATCCTAGGTCAGCCTAAACATGAAATTAAGGTCTAGGGTTTCATACTTAAGAGCTCTTTTTCTTCATTTGAAGGGGTCTTCTTCTGAGAATCAAAGAGAAGGTTTTTGGAGCATAAAGATCCTTCTTTGCAACGAAAGAGTAGATATTTGAAGTCTTCAAAAAAATTAAACATTCATCCATCAAACATTCATCAAGCATCATTTTATCAATTGGGGGCTTTTGAAGATGTAGAAGAACAATAGGAGTTCACCGACTAAAGATTGGCTTGTACCTCTTCCTTGGGTTGGTTATGGTTTCATGTTGTTTTCATGTCTTTGTATGAGCTTCATTTTGATTCATATTCATGCTTTAGATCACTTTGAATCATGGATTTAGAGCATTCACTTTTTTAATTATAAGCAATTAGGGTTTACTCTTTAGGGTTGCTCTAGATTGTTTGTTTTCATTTTAGGATCTTACACACACACACAAGGTTCTAGAACACACATTTTTAGTACATTATTGGTTATTTGTTGAGGTGGGAACCACCAAAATAAGGCTTTGAATAAGGCAAAACCCTATATAGCCACTTGAAACCCTCTTTTTCAGCTACAGGTACAGGTTTGGATCCGAGCATCGCTGGAAGTCTCAAGACCAACAGAGCACACAAAGGTTGTCCTAGGGTTCAAATCTCAGTAAAAACCCTTAGGACAGGGGCGTGGCACCTTTTTCCTACCCAAGACAATGGCGTGGCACCCTGGTCCTACCTGTTTTTAGCAGGATTTGACAATGCAATAGTTTGCAGTACATAAATCTCATCCTATTAGTTGCAGCTTCAGACTTGCAGAATCAGGACAGTGGTGTGGCACCCTGGTCCCAGACATTTTGGCTCAAATTTTAGATACAGGTGCACCTCTTATTTTTCCTCCTAATTTATACTTTTCAGCAATATATTAGTTGTTCTTTGTTCTATATTTTCAGATTAGGGTTTGCTTGCTTACTTGCACTTTAGGTTAGATTGCCTTTTGAATCATTCTTCTATCTCATTTGTAGGAAGGGAATAGAAACCCTAAGAGGTAATCCTTGGCTCTCTCTTCCTCATAAGAAGTAGCCAAAGTGTGTTACCTCTCTATGCTCATTCATATTTTGTGAGTGTGTATGAGAGTGGGATTAAGGTTTACATACTTAGTCTCACTTTTTCCCCTAAACCTATTAGGTGAACTCGACGTGAATCCAATTCCAATTTCATTGCATTTCATTGTTAGATCTAGATCTAGTATATTTCATTTTATTTCAAAAAAAAAAAATGGAGATGCCTTTCATTTTCCTTGCATTGTGTGTTCAAATTTCATTCAATTTCATTTCAAAATGTCAAATTTTTATTTGCAAGATGTTCATGATTTTGATGTTGTATGCAATTATGTTGATTATGAGTTTACTAAGGATGATTTAGATGAAGCTCTAGATGAGTTTTTGAACCCTAAACCTTCTAAACCCTCGTTTTGCCAAAAACTAACCATCCTTGTTATTATGCCATTTCGTCGTGATGAGAAAGATAAGTTGAATGACTCCTCCCATGGGTACATTCCTATCAACTCCTCCACTAAATCTAATAACATGGTTGACCATCACAATTCCCTTTATGAGGTTATGTCTCCTTTTGAGTCCAAAGATAAACCTTTCAATCATTATGATCATGCTTTATTGGAAGATGCCCTTGATGATTTTATGTCTTTGCCTAAACCTTCATATAAAAAAAAATACATCTAAAAGGTTAATCAAAATGATCAATGTGAATGAACATAGTAAACCTCTTTTTGTAGTCTAAGGTGCTTATCCTTCTCCAACCTCACCTCTTTCTAATCAACCTCTTTTCAAAGTTCAAGGTGGATATAGTCATGATTCCTTTAGCACTCCAAACAAACCCATCATTACGGTGCAAGGAAGAAATCCTACTAAGAGTCCTTATAACTATGGTAAACAATTAACTAAAGAGAGTTATAATATAGTTGCACATGCCTATAACACGAGAAAGAATAGGCAACCTAATCCTCCTCTGGTTATCCCAACTTCTCTTCTTGATCCTTAACCTATCCTTCCTCAAGCACCTTGTATTTCACAAACTCTTGGTAAGGAATATGATCTTTTTGAACATCTTAAAGCTACTCTTGCCAATATATCCCTTTGGGATTTGATTCAAACTTCCTCAACTCATCATGGAATGCTACAAGATGCCTTGAAAACATTGAATGTCCCACCCGCAGTGAAGTCCAATAATATGGCCTCCTTGATTAACTCTATCACTGTTCCTAAGGCTCAAATTGTGCTTACACAAGATGAGCTACCCTCTAGTGAAATTCAACATCAGTATGATCCCTTAATGATTGTGGTTATTATAAATGATAGTACAATAAGATGAACACTAGTGCACAATGGTTCTAGCCTTAATGTTTGTAGTATTAACTTGTTGCATAAGATCAATGTCGATACATACCTTATTAATCTTGATTCTCTCACTATCTAAGGCTTTGATAATGTTGCTAAATCTTCATTAGGTATCATCACCTTGTCTGTTAAGGTAGGTCCTATTACTTTACCCACACCTATTCATGTCATGTCTGGAGAATTGACATACAAGTTGTTACTAGGGAGACCTTGGATTCATAGCATGAAAGTTGTCCCCTCTACATTACATAGGCAAGTTAAGTTCATTTACAACAATAAGACAGATACCTTGCTAAGTGACACAAATCTCCAGGCTTGTCAGCAAACATCATCTTCCAAATCCTCTTCAACTGGTTCTTCCCCAACTATTTTAGATAATTCCTCTAAAGCTTCTACTCCCACTAGTGTGACCACTTCATTAAACCCATATCATTCTTCTGAATCACTTCCCAATACTTCCTCAAGTGGACCTAAAGTTCTTGAGGAAGAGTCTTCTCAGCCTGACTCTACTAATGAGGACACCTTCTCTCTTGAAAAGGTTCTTGCAGAAGATGATTGGAAATCCCTTGATTTTAATCCTACTTTCATAGGGGAATATAAAATTTCCCCTAGAGAAACTAAGGTTGAAAATAAGAAAGAAGAAGAAGAACCTAACAAGAAATCCACTCTATCTGGGCCATTGAGTAATAAATTTGTGGAAGCTTCCCAAACTTCATCTCCCTTAGTTTCTGACCTAGAGGACTTTGACCCTTCACTTTATAAAAACCCTCCTTCTCTCTTGGAAATGGCTAACCTTTATGGTCTTGGTTTTCACATCCTAGCTAGGTGTGGATATAATGGTAATGGATGTGGTGCTCAAGAACAAGGGATTAAGGTTCCCTTGGAAAACAACTTCTGTGATATGACATTTGGGCTTGGCTATGATCCTTAATGGTAATGGATGTGGTGCTCAAGAACAAGGGATTAAGGTTCCCTTGGAAAACAACTTTCATGATATGAAATTTGGGTTTGGCTATGATTCTTTTAAGCATACTAAAGTTTCTAAGAGACCATCTATTAGTGTTAATGTCATTTCTTCTTCTCTCTCGATGAAATATCCAAAGTATATTGACCGTGACTCTTCTAGTGTCCTCGTTTTGGATGTTCTTCCTACTAATGATTCCTTGGCCAATTCTTAGGAGCTTATGACAACCTTCCTCGTTATCACCATAATCGTGGTTTTCCTTATTGCCTAAATGCGGAAGCTTACTTTGGGAAAGAAAGAAATAACGATGAGATAGTTAAATAATTTCCTCAATTAAAAGATGCTCCTGAACAAAGCAATCTCCTAATAAGTGACACTGTTGATATCAAGATGGATCCTTGTGTTGAAGATAAAATCATTAATATAGGGAAATGTCTTGACAAAGAAGAGCAAAAATAATATGCCGAGTTATTACATGAATTCTCTAAGATCTTTGCTTGGATGTACTTTGATATGCCTGGTATAGATCCTAAGATTGTCACTCATAACATTGTCCTAATTCCTGATGCTAAACTTGTGAAGCAAAAGATTCAAAAGATTCACCCTAAAGTGGCATTACTTGTTAAAGCTGAGATTGAAAAGTTGTGGGATGCTAGATTCATTTGTCCTATCGATTATTCCCCATGGGTTTTGAATATTGTGGTAATGGCTAAGTCTGATAATAATATTATAGTGTGTACGATTTTTATTTATTTAAACAAATCCTCTTTAAAGGTTGATTTTCCTCTCCCAAATATTAATATGATAGTAGATTCAGTAGCAGGTCATGTCTTACTATTCTTCATGGATGGTTTCTCAGGATATAATCAAATTTTCATTAATCCTCAAGATCAATACAAAACTGCTTTCACCACCCCTTGGGGCATGTTTTGTTGGGTTATTATGTCTTTTTGATTGAAAAAGTAGGCACAACCTAGTAGCGTGCTACAACTCTTATCTTCCATGATTACATGCATCAAACCTTAGAAGATTACCTTGATGACATCTTAGCTAAATCGGTTCTTCGCACAGATCATGTTAAGATCCTCTGTCAGATCTTTGAGAGAATTCATAAGTATAGCATGCGCTTGAATCCCTAAAAATGTGTTTTTGGTATGGATAGTGGAAAAATATTAGGGTTCATAGTTTCGCATCATAGAATTGAGGTGGATACGAAAAAAGATAGATGCCATTGTTAACATGCGACCTCCTTAAAAATGTCTCCCAACTCAAAAGTTTGCAAGGAAAGATTCAAGATATTCATAGGTTTGTATCTCAACTCGCAAATTGTACCTTTCCTTTTACTCAATTACTTAAAAATAATAGTACCTTTCAATGGAATGAGGATTGTCGTCAAGCATTTGAAGACCTAAAAACTTATTTGGCCAATCCTCCTATTCTTCAACCTGCTGACCCTTCCAAGCCTTTCCTTCTATATATAGGTGCTTCCCTTCATGCTCTTGCATCCTTATTGGCACAACATGATAAGGATGGTAGAGAATGTCCAATTTATTATATAAGTCGTACTCTGCTCGATTACGAGGTCCGATATGTTGTGATAGAAAGGCAGTGCCTTGCTTTAGTCTTTGTAACCCAAAAGTTAAGGCATTATTTTCTGAATGTTGAAGTCCATGTTATCATTAAATTTGATCTTCTCAAGCATCATTTCTCTAAAGCTGACCTTTCGGGATGCTCAGCTAAGTGGGTTATGATGTTGACCGAGTTTGACCTTAAGTTTGTCTCACAAAAGGCAATAAAGGGTCAAGCGGTGACCGACCACTTAGTTGAGGCTCCTTCACCCTTCTCCCTACCTAATCCAGATTATTTTCTCGATGAATATATTTTCTCTGCTAAGATTGAGGAGATTTGGGAATTATATTTTGATAGCTCTAGATGTCGTACAAGATCAGGGGCAGGGGTGGTCTTAATTTCGCCTAAAAAGAAGCCTATCCCTTTATCATATCGTCTTAATTTCTTATGTACCAATAACATTGTTGAATATGAGGCTCTTATAGATGGAATTAAAGAAGCCTTAGCATTAAATGTAAAACATCTACATATCTATGGAGATTCTCAACTAATCATAAGACAACTGACAAAATTTTATCAAGCGAAGCAAGACAAATTATCACAATATAGAGATCTAGCTATATCCTTGTTGCAGAAGTTCGATTCTTATACCATGGAGCTTGTTCCTCAAAAAGATAATCGACATGTTGATGTGATGGCATGTGTAGCCTCTCTTGTGTCTTTAGAGGACCCCTTGGTAGATCTTAAATTCACTATTCACAACCTCACTACACCGGCTATTGCTGATAATCATAGTGATGTGGCGTATTGTTGCATTATAGATTCTGATGAATGGTACTCACATATTGTGAGATATTTGAGTGACGGTACCTTTCCCGACTCTACAAATAAGAATATTAGGGCTAGGATTCGCAAATTGGCTGCTAGATATTGTAGATGTATAAATTTGACCACTTTCCTAAATAGCTATTTAATATCTATTTTACCTCCATTCCTCCTATTAATTAAATTCTATTTAATTAATTTCTTCATTTTCATCTATTTGATTAAATGAATTACTCAATTTATTTAATTAAATTCACATTTACCTTTTCTAGCCTTTAAATTAAATAAATCACTTTATTTAATTAAATCCCCCTTTTCCCTTTTTAATTAAATTGATCCTTGCAAATAAATTAATCTAATTTATTTATTAAATCCCCCCACTTGTATTCATGCAAGTAGCATCTATTTTAGTGAAAATGAAATAATTTTATTTTAATTAAAATCCTTTTCGCTCATCCACTTGCATTTTCCTACATCTCCCACTTGCCTACTAAACCCCTTCTAGATTCTTCTAAACCCTTCCAATTTAGCCTAATTCATCTCCTAAATTATTGTCACATTCCTAAGCAAAGAGAAGTCTCTTCTTAAAGCCTCCAAAGTCTTCAATAACCATTAAAGGCTTTGTGTCTTCAAATGGTTAACCTCTAAAGTCTTCCAAACCATTAAAGGCTCTTACATAACCATTTATGGTTAACTCGTCTTTGACTTTTGGTCAAAGACTTTCCTCTAACTTAACCATCCTTTTGACTCAAGGGTCTCATTAAGCATTCATAGGCTTTAACCTTGGTTATCCTATTAACCTTTGCACAAGAGTTTACTTAGTGGGTAAAAGATTTATCCAATGGATAACCCTAATCTAACCTTAACCCTTACCTCCTAGGGTAACCCTCATGTCTTCTCAGGCATTTAATGCCTCTTGCATCTCCTCTCAAGCAATCTCTTGTTGACAATTGTCACTATTTCATTGCTGAGAATTGTGAACATGGATTGATTAACTTCCAATCCTAGCCCTTGTTAAGATTATTCAATCTTAACCATTCATTGCCCTATTTTCCCTATAAATAGAGATCTCATTCTTCATTAATACATCTCTCCTAGTTTTTATGCATTTACACTATAGCCTAAATTACTAAGTATCTTAGCTTCTCTTTGTTAAAACATCATCATAGCATTTAGAAGTATTTTCATATCATAGAATATTCATGTTAGGCTAGTATATCATGTTAGGATAACTTGTTACTCTTTTATCATATCACTATATTCATCTTAAGCTTAATCTTCATAGTTTTAACACATCATATATATCATAGAATGCATTCATGCATATAGATCAAATATCACTTATTCTTGGAGTTGACATTCCTAAGTCATTTTCTCAATAATCTGAGAGCAAAACATTGGCTTTAGGGATCCTGTGAGATAGAGAACAATGGGACACCCCTTGGGAAGTTTAAATAATTGAATTAGTTCATATACTTGCACCAAGAGTCTCACTGGTGTGCGGGTCTTTTGATTTCGATTTATTCATTTTGGTAACCACATTTTCCCGCATACATATACATTATCCTTTTTAATGTTCTTTATAGGAGGGGTTATAATGGGCTTCTCCTTCGATGTCTTAAAAAAGCCAAAATCCCTATTTCTCTTGAAGAAGCACATTCAGGTGCTTGCGGGGGCATTTTGGTGGAAGATCATTAGTTCAGAGATTGCTCCGAATAGGATATTATTAGCAGGCCATGGAAAAAGATTCCTTCGCATTTGTTAAAAAAAGTCATCAATGTTAGCAACATAGCAATTTGATTCACACTCCTGCCCAAGAACTTCGATCTCAAGTAGCATCTTGGCCCTTTTCTACATGAGGTTTGGATCTCATTGGTAAAATATCTCCTCCCTCATCTTAAGGAAATACTTTCATCATAACTGCAACTGATTACTTTACCAAGTGGGTGGAAGTAGTCACCCTTCGATCCACTGCTGTTGAAGTAATTTATCAATTCATCTTGGAAAACATTATTTCTCGATTTGGAATACCTTCCACCTTAGTTTCAGATAATGGAATGTCATTTAAAAATAAGGATGTGAAGAAGTTCCTCGAGAAATATCATATTCAACATAAATTTTCTACACCCTACTATCCTCAATCAAATGGTCAAGATGAGTCTTCGAATAGGATAATTGAACAGATTATCCGAAAGACTATAAACAAGCATGGTAAGGATTGGCATACTCAAGTAACCTACGCTCTTTGGGCCTATTGGACGAGTGTACGTGTTGCCAAGGGTTGTGCTCCTTATAATCTTATTTATAGTGTTGATGCCCTTATGCCTTTGGAGTTAGAAATTCCTTCTTTGAGAGTTTCTCTTAGGGGCATACTGGATGACGATTCCCATAGAGAACAAATACTTCAACAACTTGAGATGCTCGATGAATGACATATAAATGCTCTTGAGCATATTCAAGCATATCATAAAACTTTACAACGAAACTATAATGATAAAATCATTCAGTGTTCCTTTTCAATGGGAGATCTAGTGGTTTATGAAAATCAGCGTAACGTGAATGCTTTACCCAAGGAGAAAGGAAAATTCAGCCCTAATTGGCTTGGACCATACATTGTTGTCGAAGTCTATGGATCTGGTGCTTACAAGATAGCAGATGTGGAAGGTACGCCTCTCAAGGAACCCATAAATGCTATGCACCTCTATAGATATTGTGCCTAGCCTCTATCTCTTTCTCTCTTTCTAGTTTATTTTCTCCCTCTTTGTACCTTTTCTTTCTTCAAAATTGGATAATATGTTAGCATATCTTTATTAAAGTATGTGGTATTAAATGATATTGTATTGTTTAGTCTACATTACTTCATTCTTGACTAACATGTTTCTTTACTCTATTGTTTGTCTTGGATTCATTTATGTGAATTGTAATAGATTTCCATTTTATATGTGCTAGCATGTTACACAATTTTTTATGTGTTAAGTAGGATTATATCATGTTGTGTTTAATAAGAATTAACTAAATCACATTAGTCATATAGTTATTAGGCTTAACACATTCCTCTTCTTCATCATTAAAGTAGCATTTAATTAAATACTTAGTTATTTCATTAAATCACACAAGTATCAATTTAATCATGAAGCATTGAGAAATCAATCACATAGAAATTAAATTAGACATACATGTTCACCACCAAGTGTGTTACTTTTAATCTAAGCAATGCATACATTGTTTAAGTATTAAATAACATGTTTGAGATATAACATTAGCATAAATAAATACATATCCATGAGTATCATAACATATACATCAACAAAATGTCTTATAACAAAGCAAAGTCATCTCCTATCCCCAGGACTAGTAACAGGAGGATGGTGACTAGATGTGCCCTCCTGATTTGGCTGGGGGGGTGGGCCCATGGGTGTGTATCGTGATACGGAACGTGACTGACTCCGTGAGGAGCCCTTGCGATGCCTCTCCATCATAATCATGCGATATGTGGTTGCCTTGTTTAAGATGCTACTATATCACGCTCTGTCTACTGCAATCTCTCTCACAAAGATCTCTCTATCTCTCACCAAACCTCCATCTCCATCCGAATGGGGGTGAATAGGTCTTCATGTCGCCCCACACTCCCCTATCGTCTATGCTCTATCTATGAGGAACTGGGAATGTGTGCACTCATGATGAGACCTGTCACTACATTCTAGATGAGGGAGTGCCACTCCTGGACACCAACTACAGAGAAAGAGAGAAGTTTTCATCAGTAACATTCTATATCATCAAATCCATAAATTTTAAGATAAATATATTAAATAATCATAAAACACCTTACCTGGATCTCCCTCTCGCCAGTAAGGGTCGTGGAAAGAGACCGCCTAAGACTGGGACCCACTAGGCTCTCCGCGCTCATACTATCTCTCCACAGTAGGCATGGGCCGATGGGGACTAGAATCAAGACCCCTTATAGGGTCCTTCTCCACTTGCAATGGAAGGCTCGGTGGATCTAATGTTATGGGTGTCATCCTCGAAGTGATGAGGAACTGCATCTGACTCATCCTCCTCAACCTCCTCCTCAGCCTCCTCCTCAATCTCCTCGACCTCTTCATCCTCCTCATCCTCCTCATCCCCGTCGTCCTCCTCATCCTCCTCATCCCCATCCTCCTCCTCCTCCTCCTCATCATCTCCATCCTGATATCCCTCTCTTGTATCAGGATCCTCTCCATCACCACCTACCTCCTGTTATCTTGCATCATCAGCCTAATCATTTGTGCCCTCCTAGAATGTATCAGGTCCCTCCTCATCGCCCGTCTATCTCCATGGTTCAGGATTCCCTCTAGGATAGTCTGGTGGAAAGATGGCTCCATGGTATGTCCTCCCCCACCATGTGATGCATTGTTGGTGCACGCCTACATCATCTTTATAATCTGTCACAATATCTCGATCTAACCCATCTGAATCTGTGATGTCAATCTCATCACTCGTAGGCCCAGGAATAGCTCCCGACCTAGGAGTCACGCGTGAGTGTCGGATGTAGATAGGCACATCAATAGGAACACATTGCTCAAACCTGAACTGCTGCCAGACTCGGTTGAGGTAGAAGGGAACGACTATGTAACTATATCGTCCCTCCAGTAGATGGTTCCTCTACATGAAAAATAACGGCCTGTGTATCCCTACCCACATATACATCGTGAGGTAGGGTCTCCATATGATCCTACTCGCTATCAATCTTCAACTCTTGTTGGTGACCCCACTTGCCGACCTCCTTCCCATCGGCCCCGCTGCCACGCGGCCCTTGGCTGCCAACGTACCTACCACATGGCCCCGCCACGTCACTACACGCAACCCACCACGTGGCACTATCAGACTGTGCCACATCAAGTCTAGTCAGCAGGCCAGCCACATCAGCAACCTGTCGTGCATAACACCACATCACTCGACTGTATGCCACCTCAGCTGCCACATCATCAGACCGTACAAACATACCAGTTTTTTCAACCAATTGGATCTTGCCATGTGTCAGTCCGTACATTACGAACACCCAGTCAGCAGGGAGGTGAAGTTTTCATGACTGATAGACAGCCATCAAATTTAACCTCGTATTTTGCTGATGTCATCATTTTTTGAAAAATTGGCAGGCCCCCTCCATTGAGCTTTTTGATTTTGCAGTCCAACTTGAAATGGCCATATCTTGCTCATTTTTGCTCCTTTTTGGGTGCAATGTTTTTTGAAATGGGCTAATGTTTCATGTACTTTCTCGTGGTGGCACTATTTTCTGATTTTGATGGACAGATTTTTCAGAAATCTTAGTTTTTGGTGACTATACCTGTCCAATCCCCATTTCTGCAACTTCCAGGACTCCATTTGGACTCATACGAACTCCTTTTTAGGTGTCATTTATTTTTAAAGTGCATAATTTTTCCTCTACCTTCATAATATGCTATCAGTTTGCAGCGATTTTGGGTAGAAATTGTACTTTCAGCATATGGCCTTTTTGGCCAATTTGGCACTTGTATTGCATAGATCTATCTTGCTGGTTTTTTGCATTGTAGTTCTCAGCGTATTGGGACAATTGTAAAACAAAAGCAGAATTCCACCTTGTCATTGTTTGTAAGTGGCCTATTGTACATGCACTACATAAAAAGTGCCAAAATCATCATTTTTGGGGGGGTACTTTGATTGATTGAATTTGGGGGGGTGTCTCTTGTGCTCTTGTGTTCCTTCCTTTCTACTGCTATGGGTTCCCCTGAGTTTCCTCTCTTAACTCCTCATAATTATGCTACTTGAAAAATTGATGCATGGAGTAAACTTATTGGTGTAATTAATTATTCATGTTGGATGTTATTACACCTTACTTAAGTTTACTTAGGATAATGCATTTCATAGTAGTTTGGGTATGAGACACTTGGGTGTTTGTGTCACATTGGGATAGTGTGTGTAGGAGAATTTCCACCTTTTATGGTGTTGATCTTGTTACTACTTTATCATATCCACTTATTGTGGAGTGATAATTCCACCTTCGGTGGGTGATCCACCTCATGTGAAATATTTTATTGTTTCTCCTACCTACCACACCTATTTCCTACCTACCCTTGTTTCTTATTGAGCCACTTGTCATGTTTGTGTGCTCACATATCCATATAGTCTTGCTTATATATGCAAGCTCATATTCATTGTATTTAAACAATTTAGCATTTTATCTATTGATGAGAATACAGTTTATTCTTGTCTTATATTTTGTCTCTCTATTTTGTATTTTTCATTGAGCTCTTGATCTTGGCAAAATCTCACAAGGACACCAACATTTTTATGAACAAGAAGTTTCCTGTTTGTCTATAACTATTTGTATCAGATTTAATAATTGATTAATTTATCAATTGCTGCAATAATTTATTGGTCTCTTCTATTATGTTCTATTTCTTATCAACTTAAGATCTATTTATTAAACATTTTTTGTGTAGTTTTGTTGTGCCCTGTTTTGTACTCTAAATAAACCAACATTTTGTTAACCTAATTTGTCTACCATGTGTATAGTTCGTCTATGAGACAAAAAAAAAATTAATAGCTCTAATAGAAAGTTTGTTGTAGATTTGTTGTTTTCCTATCGGCAGAGAGTATAATTCAGCAACTGAAAATTAGAATTTGTGTAGATTAGAATACTCTGTTTTAGAGCATTGTGTTGTAAACAGGGAAAAGCTGTGAGTGAGTTTGAGGTTTTTCTTAAGACAATTGATGCAATACAAGAATCACCTATTTTTATCACAACATGAAGACAAAACACCTTTATTTATTCAGATTGTAAACACAGTATTTACTATAAAGGCCTGACAATGGCCTCACTCTGCACATTCCTCTACCTTCTCAAATGGGCTGAGATTTCTTCTCAAGCTCTATTCTCAGAGATCTATTTCATTCCCTATACTCTTTTCTTGGCTCATGCCATAGTTCTGTTTCCCCTATGCCTTCTTTACTCCCCTGCACACAACTTCTTCTAGTTCTTTACGCAGCCCTTTCATGCTTTCACACACATGAACACCCATTATCTCCCTTAGCGCAGGTTACTTTTCTTTCTTCTTACGCAGTCTCATCCAAGCTTCCGTTCTTCACATCGCTACCACCACAACCCACAATCTGCCCTTTTAGATTACTTCTCTGCACTCCTACGCAGCTTTTCCCCCCTTCCTCGATGCCCCACTGCTTCCCTCTTTAAATCCCTCATAAAATTGTTCTCTTCATTACTATGCACCCTCACTAAATTAGAGCACCACTCCTGATGCACATCAGGAGAAAGACTGCGTTATCTTCCCGAATTCAATGCCCACCGTTTTAATTTTCTAATAACTACCCCCTGTGTTGCATATTCCATTCAAATCTGTACTCGGTCAATTACCAAAACCTTAATAAATTACAATTTCAATGTTTTTTTGTTTTGCAAAATGCTTAGTAGTTATGAAAACAATTACTGGACAAAACATAAATAATGTGCAATTTTTTTAAAGAAAAAATAAAATAAAATAGTCTTTTTTAATGTAATATTACAAAAGAAATCTTAAAAACTGTATGGCTTTTGGTTAGTCTTGCAATAGTCAAATAATGGGCAACAAAAACATTATTTTTTAGATGGATTGACAAGTATGACCTGGAGATAATAGGGAAGTGGTTATCAGCAAAGACACCATTGTGATTGAAACAAAAGATAACATAAATTTTATTCATGATATTTTATGTGTGTCAAAATTAGTTCTTAATGTGCGAACCATGACACAACATTTTGAAAATTGATATTTTGCTATATTTGAAATTAGTTAACTAGTTTGTATGATGAAATGATAGCAATTATATTGTAGCAAAAATTAGTATGCTACAAAACATAATGTTTCTTTTTAGACTTGCATATGGAGAAAATTTCTAAACATCATCATTTATGCTAAATCTTAGTTGTGGCACATAAGGTATGGATACCTAAATTTTTTAGAGTTAAAATCACTCTATCGTATGAAAATGGTGAAATAATTATCATCTATTTTATCTCAAGTTTGTGAAGTTTGTACTATTGGTAACAAATATCAAAGTTTCATTCTAATAGGAAAAACATGTAGCCAAAAGTGCCCCTTGAATTAATACATGTTAATATTTGTGGTCTAATCAAACCCTTTCACTCAATAAGAATGGATATTTTCTTATTTTTGTTGATGAAAATACTAGAATTTGTGCATATTTTATTAATTTAGAGAGGTCAAAATATTTTATGATAGTTTAGCAATTTGAAGATAGTGTAGAAAAATAGTGTGTTGTCCGTTGAAGATATGATTGAGGAGAAAAAATACATGAAATGATTTTTTATTTTTTTTCAAAAAAAGTGATAATCAAAGGTATATCATTGCATGCTATATGTACTCCTAAACAAAATGGAGTAGCTAAATATAGAAATTATAAAATAATGGAGATGGCTAGAAGCATTCTCAAGGAGGGCATTCCAAATAATTTCAAGTTGAAGTAGTAGTCATGAATCTATTTAGTTGGTGTATAAATGTCCATATAAAAGTGTAAGAAATATGACTCCTTATTATACATGGCATGGAAGAAATCTTGGTGTAGTTCATCTTAATGTGTCTAATTGCATTTTTATATGTGTCTATATATTAACAAAAAAAGAAAGAAATTGTGATAAAAGTGAGAACTTCTTTTCTTGGTTGTACTAAAGAAACAAAGGGTTGCACATTGTATAATCTTATAATGGAGAGCTTGATAGATAGTTATGGTGTAATTTTTATTGAAAATATAGCATGATAATATAATAAAAATTTCATGTTCATTTTTAAAAATTAGAAATAAGACTTTGGCTCAAGGGGACATCAAAGATTGGGGGTTGTTGCTAATTGACTCGTGCCAAGAAGACATTAGAGATCAAAGATGGGGCTTGTGGCTTGATTCATGCTTGAGAAATATGGGAAATTGAGGATAGAGGTTCTTGCTCGATGTTTCCTAGGGAAATGTTGGAGTATGAATATTCGGCATCCCACTTGACTTCTACTAGAAATTTATTAGGCATTAGTGGTTAGAGATACAACTCAACTTGTGATAGGGTGAGAGGATGGAAGAACTTACCAATGTATAAGGGATTGGGGGTTACTGTAGTGGTGCAAAAGTGACCGTGCAAAGGGAAGAACTATATTCCCTTGAGAGGTAATTTCACAACATACATTCAGATATCTCCAAATAGTGAAACTAGTGAAGATATCTAATTAGAGAAATTAAAAGAGCAGACACAGGGAGTATTCTATCTAAGTCTAAGCCTCTCGATCAAGGACGTTGGGGTGGTGCATGGATGTTTGTGTAGCGCAGTGTAGTCTTGTATGGACCGCAAACTAGAAAAGACTTAGAAACACGAAAAACTCAACTTTGTGTTCTTTAGATAACCTGCAAAACTAAGAAGTTAGGAATGTGATAACGAATAGTTCAGATAATAAATGTAAATAAAAATGAATATGAATGAAATAAACAAAGCACAAGCAAACCCTCATGCGTTCAAATTCCCTTAATAAACCTACACACATGAAGAAGAGGAAAAATATTGGGGGTTGTGTTTAAGAGGCTTGCCTCAGTCACACCCTCACTTTGGTGTTTCCACCTTCATGGACAACCAAGATAGATAGATAGATCAAATAAACAACTAGAATAATAAAATGATTAAATCTATAGGGGATTTGATAAATCCCAAGATGCTCAAAGAAGAGATAAAAAGAATGATAAAAAGATATTACCAAAGGGGCTGAGAAAGCCAAGGGAGTTGCAAAAGATTATTTTGAGAGCTTGAGAGTGTTGTAGCAAACTAGGGACCGTTGTAGCAAGCGAGAGAACAAGAGAAAGCTATGAGAGTCAAGAGAACAAGAGAGAATGCACAGAGGAAATAGAGAGATTGGAAGGAGAGAAAATATAGATTTAAAAAGAGAGAAGAGGAGGGAAAAGTGGGTTGTCAAGTCGTCTAGAAGGTTCTGAGCCATTTACATCAACAAAGATAGGTGACAAGTGTTGGAATGCATAGAACCAACATTTGAACATTAAGATGTCATGATACTAATGTGCGACATGCTAACGTCCACATGACGTGTTAGTGTTTAGGAGAATCATGCTCCAAAACGACAAGCGACAAGAGAAACACATAGCTAACATGAAGCAAAAGTTGAAGGATAATTGTTGAAAGGTGTCTTGAGAGGGGAAAAGGTTGATGAAAGAGCTAAAATGAGCCTACCCAAATGCTAGGGGAATGGACACTAAAGTGGTTATAAAAGTGTAGGTGGAATTGCAAAGGGATATGCAATTTTCTACTCTACATTTTGCACCCACTATAGCAGGCTTATGAATCAACATGCATATGCACACTAATGGAAATCTACTGAACATAAAATAACATCATATGCCATTTGAAAGTATACTGTAGAGGAAGCTAAGAAATCTTCGAGCCAAGGAAGCATGCCCCCTAAGACGAAGACCTACAAAACAATTGCATTAGATAGAAAAATCTGCACAAGACAAGGTTAGAAAGAGAAAACACCCAAGACAATGGGATTATATCATGATAAAGATATAGATATATAGATAAGAGCGTGGATAGCACAAACACAAAAGAACAGAACATAGAAACTACAATCTTGAGTTAGCAATGTAAAAGAGACCTCAATGTAAAAGGTTGTCTCAGTACCATATGTTGTCCCCAAAATACAAGAAATCATACATAGAGGAATTCTAAAATGAAGAGAAGAATGCAAAGATTGATCACTTTAAGGAAGAATGCACATAAAATTTAGAGAAGCAATCAATATTGAAGAGATAGTACATGACCCAAACACTAGCTTAATCCATCACTAGCAGTCATGCAAATATGATGACGATAGAAAAGATAGATCTAGCAAGTTGTGTTATGCCAGATGATCAAAGATTAGTAGCAACAAAATCTCTATGAAGGAAAGCCACTACCAAAAGATAAGTAGAACCAACCTTGCTATGAAGGAAAGTCACTACTAATAGAAAGGAGTAGAACCAACCTTGCTACGAAGGAAAGCCACTACTGATAGAGATGAGTAGAACCAAAATTGCTACAAAAGAAAGCCACTACTAATAGAGATAAATAGATGTTATATAGAACCAACCTCACTATGGAGGGAGGCCACTATAGATAAGATCAAGAGCCACAAAGGCCAAAGATAGATACTCGCCACATTGGGCAATAAAAAGATAGTCACTGCAATAGGTAAGAGATAGACATGTACCTCTATGGGTGAAAAAGAGATATGATAAGAATGCATGAATAAATGGAATGTGTAAAAGAGCAAGATAGAGGTAAACCTTGATATCACTTGTTGTGCAAAGAAGAAGAAGTTGCATCAATAGATGAAGAATTAATGACACCCGATTGATGTAGTTGTTGAATCTAATAATTCAAGGCCTTACATTCACTAGTGGAATGTCTAAACACTTGATGATATGCACAAAAAGAATGATTTTCTTTATTATCCTTATGAAACTTCTTACGTGTAGGAGGAGGAAGAGTAATCAAGTGGGCTTTAAGAAGTCGCAACAAAATAAGCTCTTGATTAGATAAAGGATTAGGAGTAGGAAGCAACCCTTTCTCTTGGGGAGAAGAGTTTGACTTCTCACAAGAAGAAGAAGACATGGGAATATTAGATAATGAAGGGGATGAAGACAAAGGAGAAGCTTTGTAACCTAAACCCATTGTAAAATAGTGTAATTTTGATTCCAAAGGGACCTTAACTCCTTGACCCATGCACCCAAGACCATCTTATTTATATCCATACTTGGAGGAAATATTGAACCCTAGATCACAACGTGATTGCAACTACTGCAAAGGGGGAGGATCACCTTTAATGGTATAGCCAATGGTGTTCACATGATCTCGCAGTACAAAAGAATAATCATCTTTGATAGCGGGTGTGAATGATACTTGTGGAAAGTTAAGGTGGATAGGGTTGACTTTATATTCTCCAATGAAGGAGCTTGTAAAGTCTAAGGAACCCCAATCATCACCAAGAAATGCAATTGATTGAGAAAAAGGAGTAGACATAGGACTTTCTATTTTAGGAGGATATTCTTTAGGGACAACCTTCTCATCTTGGAATAGTAACTGGTCCAATCTTTATAGGCAAAATAACATGCACGAGGGTTGGAATAGTATCTGGTCCAATCTTTATAGGAAAAATAATAGTGCCCAAAGTGGTTTTACCAATATTACCAAAATCACAAATGAACACAACAGATGTAGCAAGAGACTTAGAATCCACTTTTCTTTTGGGCTATCCATCTAGACTACAAACATTGAGTGTTGAACCAATATCAATGAGAGTTTGTCTAATGTCGATACCATTGACATTAATGATTATCATTAATGGACCTTCTTGATTTCTTACTTATGGAGGCACGAGTTCATGTGGATAGAATGTAATATTCAATGAATTTGTACAAATATTATCCATCAATGCATTTACATCTGAAGGCCTAGAAGAAGAAGGCAATGAGATCTTTTGGAGAGCTTCCTCTAGCATACCTTAATAAGTTGGAGTAGTTTGAAGCAAATCCCAAAGTGAGATCTTAGCAGGAGTAACACAAAGTTGCTGAATAAAATTGTAATCACTGGATTGCTTAACTAAAGGCTTAGGTGCTTGAGGAAGATCTGGTTGAGAAGGAGTTAAAGAAGTATTTGAGTGATCAACATTTTTATTATTTCTATGAGTGTTATAAGTGTGGGCTATCATTTTATAAGAAGGAGACTTACACTGTTTGTATCTCGTAAAAATATTTGGTGAGTCACTTTTAAAAGGAACACCACGGATAGAAATTAACTTTTTTGGAGAAGGACTAGTTGCAGTCACACAAATGATTGGTCTCTTAGGTCTGCTAGGGGCAGCAAAGACAAAAATAACATTACAGACTCTATACGACTTGTAGAAGAATTAGTTGAAGAAACTTAGTTGACATCAACATGTGGGAGATCAGATGCAACATGAGATTCATCATCCACTAATGCATCATCCTTTGAAGAGAGTATATTGGAATGAAGAAAAGGTACAGTAACATTAAGAAAGGTATCAATGATTTCATCCTCTTGCAACAAAATATCTTCTGAGATAAAATAATTTTTACAAGAGGGTAAGTGCACCAAGATGGTGAACAAAAAGGGGGGTATAAGTGGCCACTTTTTTTTTTCTTCTGAAAATGGGTAAACCTGAACTTCAAAGAGATATTTGAAGGTCATGCACTAAAAACTAAGAGTTGAGAAAAGAATAAGAATTGTAGTGCTCTGAATCTAGTTTCTAAACTACTAATTTTTTAAAAAATTGGATAAGATTAAGAGGATCAAACCTTTCACGCACAAAAAATTGTTCCTGATTTTTTTAGAAAAATATAACATAGCTGTTTTCGTGCGCTGCACAAAATATATAGTTAGATTTACTAGTTTGAAAAAACATTTGGTAGGATGATAGGTAAGAGTGAGATCTAGAAGTTGTGTATTTGTTTGTAATTTTCAATTGAGTATTTTTTTTAAATGATTTTTTGAAGTACCTGCATCCTGAAAATTTGGTACCTGTTCATGCGCTGGGCATAACTTGCATCAAAATAATCGAAAATAAAAACTTCTTTTTTTAAAAGTGTATAGAATTTAGTGTAGAACAATAATATTCAATTTATTTTGAATTTGGTCAAGTATATCAAAAGTTATTAAAAAAATGGTAGACATATGTCTGTGAGGACTGTCAAGGCATTGGTAAAGAAAATTAAAGTTTACTATGCTAATGTTGTCCAAAAATAGAAAAAAAAATATGGTCAGAAAATTGAGAAGATGTGTGAGATTATGGTGGTAATTTTAGAGATACCCACTTGATCATTTGTAAACCTGATGATGACAAAGTCGAGAAATCATGTTGGAAGATGAAAAAACGTGTAAAGGGACAAAAATGGGGGGAAAATGGGCTTGCAAGCCTTAGGGTCATTTTCCAACCCTCTTACCAAGCCAAAACCCGCACGGGTTTTGAAAAATAATAAGTACTATTCACAATTCTTCATAACCTAAACGAGTTTTGAAAAACAAAAAGTATTATTCATAGTTCTTCATAACCCACACGAGTTTTGAAAACCAAAAAGTACTATTCATAGTTCTACATAACCCGTATGGGTTATGTAGAACTAAAACCATTATTTTGTGTTTCACAAAACCCGTACGGGTTATGAGTACATAATAATGTATGCTTGTAAACTTAACATTTACTACACATATGTACATACATACATATATAATATGTGTTTATGTATGTATATATGCATATCTATAGTTATATATATATTAATATAGATATATGTATATATGTTTGTATGCATGCATGTCTCTCTTATTTTCCTCTATCTCTCTCTCTCATCTTCCTTCCCCATCACTGTATTTGTCTATTCTAAGCCCTAATTATCCTCCTTGAGTTCTATCTCATCTCTCTCCCTCTCACACTTCTCCCTCTGTCAAGTCTCTCACCCTTTTCTCCTTCTCGTTCTCTCTCTACCTCATGTCTCTCATCCTCTCATCCTTCTCCTCCTCTCTCTCCCTAACCCTCTCTCTCTCTCTCCCTCCCTCTCTCTCTCTAGTTATCCTATCCTATTCTCACCATCTCCCCCTTCTCTCTCTTTCTATCCCCCTCTCTCTCCTTCTCCCACGTCTCCCTCCCCCTCTCCATATCTTACCCTAGTCTCTCTCTCTCTCTCTCTCTCTCTCTCTCTCTCTCTCTCCCCCTCTACTTTTCTTAATCTCTCTCTCTCTCTCTCTCTCTCTCTCTCTCTCTCTCTCCTTTTCCAAATCTCCCTCTCTCTCCCCCTCTACTTTTCCAAATCTCCCTCTCTCCCTCTCTCTCTCTCTCTCTCTCTCTCTCTCTCTCTCTCTCTCTCTCCTTTTCCAAATCTCCCTCTCTCTCCCCCTCTACTTTTCCAAATCTCCCTCTCTCTCCCTCTCCCTCCATACCCCTCTCCTTATCCTATTTTCTCTCTCTCTCTCTCTCTCTCACCCTCTCCTTTTCCCAATGTCCCTCCCTCCCCCTCTCCTTATCCTAATCTCTCTCTCTCTCTGTCTCTCTGTCTCTGTCTCTGTCTCTGTCTCTGTCTCTCCCTCTACTTTTCCAAATCTCCCTCTCTCTCCCTCTCCCTCTCCCTCTCCCCCTCTCTCTCCCTCTCCCTCCATCTGCCTCTCCTTATCACACACACACACTCTCTCTCTCTCTCTCCCCACTTCCTATTTGGTTCCTAGTTTTATATAACCCGTACGGGTTATGTAGAACTAAGACAATTTTTTTTTGCATAACCCGTAGGTTTCTAAAAAGTATAATGTTCCTCAAAACCAGTACGGGTTTTGAGGAACTTTTGATTTTTTACTATAAAATATAATGTTCCTCAAAACCCGTACGAGTTTTGAGGAACTTTTGATTTTTTATTATAAAATATAATGTTCCTCAAAACCCATGAGGAACTTTTTGTTTTTTAATTGTTTTTGGCTAGGCTTGGTGTTACCAAGCCTAGCACATTTTTGAATTTCCAGAACACGCACGGGCTATGAAAAATTTCATTTTTTTTTGCATGTGGCCACTTTTCTGTTCACCATCTTGGTGCACTTACCTAAGAGGGATCAAAGACATAGAGTGACATAGGCAAAACCAAGTCACCATCACATGCATGAAAAGGAATATCATTAGTACTTTGAATAAAATTAGAAATAGAAATAATAAAAGAAGATAACAAATGCATTTTGAAAATAGAAAACTAAATTAAAGAAGCAATGCATAAATGAGTCAATCAAAGGCTGACGCATCATTTTAAAATTGTTTACAAATAACACTTTCAAAAATAATATGGAAGAAGTGTTCACGTTGAGTTCATCAAAATGTAGTGGTGCAAACATGAACATGCAAAGGGAAGAACTATATTCCCTTGAGAGCCAATTTTCCAACATACATTTAGATATCTCCAACTAGTGAAACTGTTAAAGATATCTAATTAGAGAAATTGAAAGAGCAGACATAGGGAATATTCTGCCTAAGTCTAAGCATCTTTGTCAAGGATGCCAACGTGACACACAAATGTCTGTATGGTGCACTTTAGTCTCGTATGAATCATAAACATAAAATACTTAGAAACATGAAAAACTCTACTCTACATTCTGTAGATAATATGCAAAACTAAGAAGTTAGGAATGTGATAATGAATAGTTCAGATAATAAATGTAAATTTAAAAAAAAAAAATGAATATGAATGAAATAAATAAAGCACAAGAAAATCCTCATGCATTTGAATGCCCTTAATAAGCCTACACACATGAAGAAGAGGAAAAATGTTGGGGGTTGTGTTTAGAGACCTACCTCAGTTAGACCCCCACTTTGGTGTTACCACCTCCACGGACAATCTAGATAGATAGATAGATCAAAAGATAAATAACTAGAATGATTAAATGATTAAATATATAGGGGATATGATAAATACTCAGATTCTTGAAAATGAGATAGGTAGAATGATAAAAAGATATTACCAAATGGGCTTGATAAAGCCAGGATAGTTGCAAAAGATTATTGTGAGAGCTTGAGAGTGTTGTAGCAAACTAGGGACTATTGTAGCAAGCAAGAGAACAAGAGAAAGCTGTGAGAGACAAGAGAACAAGAGATAATGCAAAGAGGAACTAGAGATATTGAAAGGAGAGAAAAGATAGATTTAAGAGGACAAAAGAGGAGAGAAAAGAGGGTTGTTGAGCCGTCTAGAAGATTCCAATCCATTTCCACTGACAAAGATAGGTGAGAAGTGTCAAAATGCACATAGCTGACATTTGAACGTTAAGATATCGTGAGATTAATGTGCAATGCACTAACATCTACATGACATGTTAGTGTCTAGATGAATCACACCTAAAAATGACAAGTAACAAGATAAACACGCAGCTAACATGAAACAAAAGCTAAAGAATAGTTGTTGAAAGGTGTCTTGAGCATATTGAGGGGGAAAAGGCTGATGCAAGGGTTGAAATGAGCCTACCAAAAATCTAGGGGAATGGACACTAAAGTGGTTACAAAAGTGTAGGTGGAATTGCAAAGTGGTCTGCAATTTTCTACTCTACAGTTACAACTATGGCATAATATATGATAAGTCAAAAGATATGAGAAACCCTAAATATTTGACAAGAAAAGCTATAAAGCCTGAAAGGCAAACCCACAATGAAACTTGTAAAGGCACACTAAAGACAACCTAAACTATATAGTGTAAAACTTGATTTTGGGGTCATGACACTAATTTGGTCTTGGATAACTACACTAATTTGTGTGTAGGTAGCATATACAACCAAGAAAACTTTTCAATTGTAAGGATCCATGTTATATTTAGTTTTATTTGTTGGATACTTTTTTTTCAAGTATTTTTATTGATGAAAACCCATAGGAGACTATGATCAATGGATGAACACCCACTGGTTGTTGAATTAGAGGATGAAAACCTTTTGGTTCTTTGGGAGAATTCTCACCTTGGGAGTGCATTAAAGCTTCACTATATTGTAGGGAAGTTTAGTTATTTAGTGCAAGCATTGTTTTTATTATAATGATTATTAAACAAACTCATTTCTTGTACAAATTAGAGTGATATCAATATAAATATCACAATTGTATTATGTTATGAAAATGGTGTCTCAACCTTGCATTTACATAACGTGTATTTATATTAAGTTTTCATTGGGGAATTAATTGGTTCAAAAATTTTCCCAAAGCTTCAGATTGGCTAGATAAGCATGTCGACAAATTTTCATTGCAAGATCATTACTAGATTTGAAGATATTAAAGTTTTCTTTTTTTAAGGTTGTGGTGAAAGGTTTAAGTTTAATTTTAAGGACTTTAGAGGCTCCAAAACATCGTGAAAATGAGTGTAACCATCATAGTAGGTTACAAGGTGATAGAGCACTTCGCGAGTTTTCCATTCTTCAAATAGTTTGACAATTGGACACCCAGTTCACAAGTTATGGCCTCTAAAAGTATGGTCTATTGAAATAGTAAATACAAAAATGCATTAGACACATAAGTGAGCTATAAAAGGGAGGAACATATGCTTATGTGTGTTTTGACACATCATAGGGCATCTATTTTGGAGATAAGGTCAGTTCCACTTTATTGGGTGTTTTTAGCCCATGATTTTGTAATATAGTTTGATGGTTTCATCTATTGTATCTCCTATTTATGAGGTGCGTGAGATAGAGGTTGTGTGTAAGACTCTTATGGCTATTGAGTTACCTCTGAATCTTTGGTTGGTGATATTATTAAGATAGATTGCTTTGCAAGTATATTATAATCTATTATTGATTCCTAAATAATATATTGGGAATCTTTTGGAGTGTGGGGGTTTTCTCCCAAATGGGTTTTTCCCATGTAAATCATTGTGTTGTCGTATGCATGCTATTTGTGCTTATTTCTGTTAAGTTTCTTTAACTGTTGTAATGATCTATAATTTTTTTTGCATTACCTTCCTCTCATGGTTAGTGTAGGAAGTTGTTCTACTACTTAACTTCCTTACATTATGTGAGTTTATGTGTGCTATTGGTTTTTAATTAATTTTTATTATTGATTCAATTTTGATCAAAGTTGTGTTTATGTGATTTATTGGACATTAATGTCTATATTTCAAATATGATATCTTACTAAAACATTCTAGGGACATTACATTGGTACTAGAGAAATTTTTTTGTTAGCCTATGAGTGGGTGGTGATGGAGGTTCTTCTATATTTGGATACATTAGAGGATATATCCCAATTTGTGATATGCTAGGATCAATCCATTCCAGTGGCCTGATAGTTATTTTTATTGCTAGAGGAATCATCCAGTTGGGCTTTCCATCAAAATGGTTTTCTCAAGATGTATTCAAAATCAACATTATTCATAATTGGTTTTTTCTTGTAACTTTGAACTATGTGCATGATATAGGATGCCACAAAATTCTTTTGATTTGTTTTTTTTTATGGAAACTAGGATGTGAATCCAACAAGAAGAAGAATTATTCAAATGAATGTAGCAGCCAAAGATAGATTAAGATAGTGGTAGTTGAAAATAGATTTAGAAGGAGAGCTATGCATCTCTTTGTTACTAGAGTTTAATCACAAGAAATAAGGTGTAGTCAAGAACTCATGTTGCAAGACAAGAAGCTCATTTTCCCACCAAATTATTGAATTTGAGAGTCTAGGTTAATTGTGTTACATTTAATTCCATACATCTAAAGAACTATACCAACAATTAATGATTGAATTCTCCATAGGGTTATGGCCTAAAGAAACTTTATGACTGCTATCCTAGGTTCATTTTTAGTACATGCCTAGCTTCCAAGTTCTTCTAGATAGTCCATTTAGGTGACACAATTCCTTCATATTGCAAACCTCTTTAGCTAAGAAAATGCCATTCACCCAACAAAAATAAAAGGGTTGAATTGTCTTCAACTTGTAAACTTGTCTTAAAATTAATGCTTAAAGATACAATGGGAGTGGAATGCTAAATTCATACAGAATGTTTTCTCTATTTTAACTTCTAGCAATGCCTTCGTTCTTTCGTTGTGATTGCACTAGCTTGAGGATGTTATGGGGCACATTTAAATATGGTAGAGCTCCAAAGAAATATAAGAGCACTTATCTATAGAGTCCAATGATATACAAAACAATGTATCCTCTGTCATGACCCCAACTTCTAATCTTGTAGAGGAGACTATTTCTAGTCCTTTACAATATCGTGCCTCAAGTACTATGCAATAACTTGCTCCGAGTAAGTAACCTTCCCCTAGTACTATGCAGAGGAATATTACCAATTAGATTAAGGTTTAATTTTCTACTTTATTCTTGTAATTTGTATGAATTGATGGACTATTAAATTGAGTCTTTTTTTTTATTAACCTTTGGCTCATCGGGGCAAGTATGAATAGCAATGCTTTGATTGAAGTGGAGTGTTGCCAAAATATTTGGTGCAAGAAACTTCAAACCTCAAGACAAGATCATTGTGGGGTGATCCAATGGATGAATTTATTTGAATTTGACCTATGAAATTATGCAAATGTTGAGAAATGTTCATATAAGAGATTAGAAAGTGTATTGAACTTTATTTTTGTTTCTTGAACTTCTTTATGTTGTTTTGCATTCATTATATCATAATTTTGGGCTTTGATTTGATTTTCTTACACACTTGCATCCTTGCATCCCTTTGGAAACATAACATCCATGTTTGTGGAAGTCTTGGGCTAACATTTGGCCAATAAAATTATATAACCCATTAAATAGACAATTTTAATGTGGTTAACATAATTCAAACTCCTTTTTTTTTAATTATGTGGGTAGTTGGAAACTAACAAATACTTTGTTCTTTTCGAGTATGTAATGAAATTTTGTATTCTTTTGATTTGTCATAAAAATCATCTATGAATTTGTTGACTATGGCACCATTAGTTTTTTAGAGGATAAAATATCCTCCAATATTTTTTTGTTTATCAACCAATAGTATTTTTCATTTAGAATCTTGAAGATCAAAAAAGCAAACTTAAGCTATCCATGTCTAAGCATCTCCTATTATAAAATTTCTTTGTGATGGCGATTTTTATATAGCTACCCATGCCCCAAATTCCCACAATCTGTGACATTTTGGTTGTTGAAGTGCAAACGTATCAAAGTTTTGTATAGATTCATCTATACCCACTAAATGGTTGTTAACTTCTATCTATACCTTGTTCATCTCTTTCATTAAACGAGTCAAAAAGTTATTGACCACCCTCTCCTCTTCATTGAACATACAAAACACAATTATATCAAATTTTTTCAAAATAAAATAAATTAAAACATATGCTAGAGAAGATTTAAAATGAAAAAGCATGAAGATTGCTTTCCAAGAATATTTTTAGTGACCTCTCTTTTTCTTTTTCTTTTATTTTCCTTCTAAAATAGACATAAAGAGTTAGAATTATGGGATTGGAAAATTATTCACACTATTTATGGGATTTTAGTTATTTCAGTAGTACTTTATGTTTGTGAGCTTTGAACAAGAAACACATCTCCGGTAAAGTTGAAGTATATAGAGAGAATTCAAAAGCACATAATCACTAAAAATTTTAGAAAACAAGTGTTGAACTTTTATGAGATTTTAGTAGTTGAAATAGAGATTGTTCCTATGAAAGCCATTGTTATGGTTTCTAACATGATATATCTCAAAATAATTGATCAAACAGAATTTATTTGAGAATATGATCTAAGGTTGTCGTGGATGAGGTCCTAAGGAAAAAAATTCGTGTATGAGGTAAATCAACCCAATTATTCATTTGAATGCTTGCCATAGTAATAAGAAAGATATCAAGACAATTGTCATAAACAAATTTTATAATATTATATAAAAAAAACACTAAAAATAAATAAGTATTCTCATGAAGAATTTAAACCTCCATATGATCATTAAAAAACAAAACCGTACATGGTGCAAAAATGTGGAAGAAAAGGGCATGCAAGAAGAGGAGGAGGAGCATCATTTTCTCTTTTGCTTAACTTAGCCCAAAAAACAGCATGAAAGGCCGTATACGCTTCTCTTTAAGTTTTTCTAGAGCTTTCGCTTTACGGATGAAGGCTTAAGGAAAGACTCTCAAAAGCATTTGAGATAAGTCCGAACGCTTCAACTTTCTGTTGCAACAATTTTCAATTGAGTTGGGTTTATCATTGAAGAGAATGGTTTTGTAAGCTCAAATTACCTGGCGTGGAAGACAAGGTGGATGCATCAAAATATTGTCAGATTACTTTCTGGGTAGTGATTTTGACTCGAATGAGATTGAATAACTGCATGCGTATACGTAATTCCCAGAAATGTGTTTGTTAAATTTCGGAAGTGCTTTTCAAGATTTCTCTTTGTGGACGAAGGTGCCTGGAAAGCAAAAGGAGGAGGGAACAACATCTCTCTTTTTCAGTCTTAATCAACTTTGCCCACTAAAAGCAACAAGCCTTAGCTGCTTTCTACTTGTTAAGTCACTTTCTTTTTCTCTTTTCGGTGTTTCCTCTTCAACCGACTTTGCCCGCTAAAGCAAGCCTTTACTCACTTCACCCTTCCTTGAATTCCCATAAGCAATATGATATGTTTTTTTTGCTGTCTTGAATCTGAATATTTTATGAGCACCAGAATTATGTAGGCTTCTTCAACAAAGTCTGCTCCAAAGAACAATGGCGTTTCGAAGGTACAAAGACCTATACCCTTTGGGTTGGAGAACAAGAAAGGGTTAGGGTTAGTGATTTTGTCACCCACGAGAAGAAAAGATCCACCACTTTTCCTTTTGACCGGCAAGGCAATTGAAGAGAGGAAGTGGATATACAGGTCAAGGGACTTCAGCATTCGACCAACCAATCCAAAACAGGACAGAGGTAAACTTTTCTCAATTCTTTTTAGGGTGAACGAAAACTAATCTTGAACGTTTTTACTATGTTGAATCTCAGGATAAAAGGCCATGTTGCTGTTTTCTGAACGTAAAATTTAGAAAACTGGGTTTTCTTGCAAGTTTGTTTTCTTTTAATAATACCCAAAACAATCTTGAGGGTTCTGTCAAATCTTAGAAAAGTAGGCGTTATTGCAATTTTATAACGTGCAGCCCCTAAAAAGGGAGTCTTATTGAATTTTCAAATTTTTTAATGAATGCCCAAAACAAATGATGATTGAGACGAGTCTTATAAACAGGGCTTGATTGGTATTATTTCTATGTAATATACTTAGAAAAACGGTTCCTGGTGCAAATCTTTGAGTTTTTATGACTTGGGACGTCATTAGGCCAAACTGATCACAGGACCTGTAAACATATCTTCAAATGGTATGAAAGATTGCTTCGATGGTTACCCAGTTTTAAAATAAGTTTTAAGTTTTCTGTTATTTCTAGTTTTCCAGAAAACAGGGGTCCTGGGAAAATAGTCTTATTGCTATTTTTCCTTTTGAAGTTTTAAACTTTTGTTTTGGAAAAATGCTGGAAATGACGTTGGACTTCATTAGGCCAAATGGATCACAGGAACTGTAAACTTATCTTTAAATGTTAAGAATATTGCTTCTATGCATATCTAATTTTCAAACGAGTTATCGAGTTTTCTGTTATTTCTAGTTCACCAGGAAACTGGGGCTTGGGAAAGTTGTTGAGGTGCACCAGGAAGAATGTATACGGATGCAAGATCATCTCAGGGATTTGGGTAGGGAGATTGCTAAGACACATTCACCATCCCGAATCTGGTCTGAGAGGCAGAGTATGAACACTCAGGTAAAATTAAATATTTCCTGTCATTAATCATAGCATGGGAACCTTGTTTGAATGGCAAGTCTTTTTCTTTTCTTGGTAGTTAAGTTGATGTTACATTTTTTTCTAAGCATTTGCCTTGATATTTCCTAGTTCTTTCCACGAACTCGGTTGTCAATGTCGCCCAATTTTCCAAGCATTTTCCTTGATATTCTTTTCCTGGTCTTTTCCAGGAACGCATCCAACATCTACAGTTTTATAGAATGCAATCTATTTAGGCTTACTTCTATCCCATTCCCTTTGCACTCTTTGCACCAACCTTCTTGCTCTGCATTAATCAATGGCATCCTCATCCTTATCTTACCGATGAAATGAGGAACACGATGCTTTGTCAGGAATTAAGCTTCAGGCAAATGGAGGAAGGTAGAGGAATCTTCAAGATTGTTTGATATGTTCATCAACCACAAGGCCTTGATGTCAAACAAATTGTAACCCTTCAGCTTTACAATTCTCTTACGGAGTTGGGAATCCATGCATTTCTCGATTCCAAAGAAAAAGAAGTCGGTGATTCATTTCCATCAACCATTGAGAATGCCATCCACTCTCCTTCAGCTCATATCGATATCTTCATTGATGGATATGCAGAGTCTCCATGGTGTTATGCAGAGCTGGTTCTCATGTTACAAGGTATGCCAAGGTCCATATACCTCCTCTTCTCTTCATATGTAATGAACGCCTTGGCATACTTTCTTTCTTTTTTCTATGTGACGAAGAGCAGAAGGCTCCACTCTATAAAACAATGAAATGATCTTAGCTGTACTTTGTAACATGAGAACCAGCTCGGCCAAAACACCATGGGGCTGCATATCCATCGGAAAAGATAGTGATATGAGCCAAAGCAGAGTGGATGACATTCTTAATGGTTGAAGGAAATGAACCACTGAGTTCTTTCTCTTCCGAATCAAGAAATGCATGGATTCCCAACTCCATAAGAGAATTGTAAAGCAGAAGGGCTACAGTTTGTTTGACATTAGGGCCCATGGGATTGACAAACACATCAAACAATCTTAAAAAATCCTCTACTTTCCTCCCTTTGTCTTAGGCTCAATTCTCGAGAAAGCATCTTGTTGCTCATTTCTTCTGTAAGATGAGGACGAGGATGCCATTGATTAACGCAAAACAGTAGTGAGAAAAATGTTGTTGGTGCAGGGAAGGGCAGAAGGAACTGGATCGGAGTAAGCATAAAGAGACTTTTAAAATGAGTGAGATCTTGGCCTCAGAAGAAGGTATATGGCTGGAGCAACAGGAAAAGAAGTATGCTGATGTGAGAAAAAGCAGCAGAAGTTAATGTTCTGTAGCAGGCAGAGAACAAATAAAGAACAGAGCATTTTGTAAGAGAACAGGGCATAAGAAGCTGTGATTATCTTGTTGCAGCCAGTGAATGTAATGGCTAGTAGCTCTATGTCTTTGGATCATAAACTAGTCTTTGTATGAGTCGGAAATATATAAAAATATATTTACTATCTGATTACTAAAAATCTGCTCTGTCTTGTTACTTGTTTCCCCTACCTTTTGACATCCGTAGTATCAGAGCTGTGAAAAGGTATGAATTTGAATGTAATGGTAGTTGCATAAGAGCTCAATATAAATTACTATGTTTGTTTTGTTCTGTCTTATTGCTACTCCCTGTGTTCCATCATCTGGTATCAGAACCTGGAGATCAGGGCAGAGCTGTTAGAAGTTGAGTCAGTGTCAACAGTCTAAATGTTAGAGCTGTAAAATGTTATGAAATTTGAGTGTAAGAAGCAGTCTGTAATGTTGTGAGTCTAAATGTAATTATGTTTTTATGAAATGAGAAGAAGCTCTGATGTAATGTTTCAATCTGTTTAATATAATTTCTAAATGTGTTGTTTTTCTCTCCCCTTAATCCTTCATGGAAGGCACCTGGTATATACAGTTTGCGGGGCACGGAGAGATTGCGGATGGTGGAGCTGAAAGCAGAATCCCTAACAGCTTTTGAAACTTGCATTCAAAGTATAAAGATCGAGGTAATACAGGTTGCTTGTAAATGAAATTGTTACTCTAAAATTAAATTGTTTTGTTTACCTGAAGCGTTTTGCAACCGATTTGCAGAAGTGGCCTTCGGAAATGAAAATATGTGGAAGGATCTTTCGTCGTGTTCATTCAGTTTTGGATTCATTCCGATTTCCTGGATTTCACTTGGCTTACACATATGACGATGCAATGAGATGGTTGTCTTTGATATGCCAGGAGACAAATTTGTCCAATAAGGCTCTGGTATGTTTTCATGTCCATTCCTCGTATAGCAATGGAGAATGGTTAATCATAAGTTTCTTGACAGAAATTTCCCCCCTTCGAACATCAATGAATCAGCTGACCGGTGAGCTTGTAACTTTTCGTGATTGGTTTATGGTTGGAGAGAGAGGCAGCGTTATTCAAGGATTTAAACAAAACTTCCAAACTCTTTGCAAGGCCTCATCTATCAGCTGATATTATTGTTATTCAGTCTGGAAATTTTAGTATTAATATTATACTTTTATTTTCATTTAATTAACAAAACTAAAGTGTTATTTATTGTATATTTGTGTATGTTAAATGGATATAAATGATATGTTACAACATAATGTCTTTTTTTAATCATCTTGATTGCATATAGATAAATCTGATATAATGTATAAACCTAATCTATTCTTCAAGATCCAATTTCTATTGCTCTTCAAAATTTTGCCCTTTTTATCTAAACATTCTCATTCAACTCTAACATAAGAACAGAGTACTGCATGGTCGATGTTCTATTACTTCAATAGCCTGTCCAAATTTATACGCCAAATTAATTCTGGGTTTTAATTCACCCTGCACATTCTTCGTGTGACAGTGTTGTTCGTAGCCTGTATGCATAGTTTACCTAATGTCTGCTGGATGGAATGACTCCATCTTGCAGGCCAGTGTAGTTGTATGCATTTTACCTGATATTTGGTGATGGGCGTGAGAAGTTAATGGGCTGTTTTTGTCTTTTCTCCTAACGGATTATTTGATAGGGCTGTTTGATGTTTCTGTTTTGTATTTCTTTTTGTTTGAATAAATTTTAACCCCTTTTATTTCATCCACCGTCTGCAATCTAATGTTTTTTATCTTCAACTTGCCATGTACTGCAAGCATGTAAACTGCTTTTCTATAACTATAAATACAAAGGCAATTGTAATTTCAAAAATCAATCAATAAAAATATGCTTTTTAGGCTGTAGCATAGTGTGTGGTTTTGCTCTGTTTTTCTGTGCAAATTAAATGCCCTGTTTTTAAAGCATTAAGTCAATAATTATTTCCTCTACTCCTCCCTTAAAACCTTTACTTGGTATCAAAGCTAAGGGAACCTCTTCCTTATTATTTTATTGTTCCTTCTTTCCATACTCTTGAAAGCCATTGGTGGCTTCCATGTCTAGTACGTGGTTGTCTGATTTCCAAACCCTTATTTTCTGAGAAAAGAATTATGAACATTAATCTTTAAGTACGAAAGCATTGTTTTGGTTTCAAGACGTGTAGGACATAGTTGAAAACAGTTTGTGGAACCAGCAGATCAAGCATCATATAACTCCCTTACAAAAGTTGAGAAAGATGCTTTGAGAGAATAGAGGAAGAAGGATGGGAAAGCTTTATTCTGAATCCATGGAGCAACACATGAGAGCATACTTTCAAAATTAGCAATAGTAAAGCAAGTCAAAGAGGCATGGGAAACAAGTCAAATTGTTTACGGCGGTATAGACAAGGTAAAGACTTAAATTACAGCTCCTTGAAGAGATTTTGAAAATTTATGAATGAGAGAATCGGATTCGGTAGAATCTTCTTTATCCATGTTGTTGGTCTAGTTAATTAAATCAAATCCCATGAAGAGGTCACAAAGGATAGGAAGATTGTTGAGAAGGTGCTTAGAAGCTTCTATTATAAATTTGACCCTCTAGCTGTGGCTTTCCAGGAAACCAAAGACTTGAGTAAGTTTACTATTGATGAGCTTCATGTCTCTCTCATCAAGCATGAATGTAGACTAAATAGGTCAAACATCTCATTGGAAAATTTATTTTATCCGAGTCCTCTATAAGCCACGGAAGAGGAGCATTGAAATTTAATTCTAAAGGTAGAGGGAGAAGTTCCTCTAGAGGGGACCTAGCAATAATTCTACAAATGTTGGTGGTAGAGGTCAAAATCAAAATTTCAGTCACCTAAGTGTCCAAGGGTTTGACATATCACACAATCAATATCATTATTGTAAAAAGTTTAGACATTATGTTCATGAATGCAAGAAAAAATACTATGACTAACATAAGCAAGGTCAAAATCAGACAAGTAGGACTCCCACAAGCACTATTTTTATTGCATGCACTAGGATTGGTAAAGCAATTCCTAAAAACTCTCTGATTGAGTGCAATATTGTCCAAGAAAGCTAATGTGACATTTGGTATTTGGATTTCAGTTGTAGCAATCACATGATAAGTATGTAGATTTGTTTTCTAGCTTGGCTAAATCAGTTCAAATTTATTTCACACTTGGTAAGAACAAGGTCTCTATTTCGGTTAATGGTACAATTAATATTCTAATCAAAAAGGGGGAGTAGAAAGTTAGGCTTGATAACTTGTATTATGTTGCTGATCTAAAACACAATTTAATAATTAATGGTCAATTGGTACAAGAAGCAATATAGTGTACATGGAAACCCATGAGTGTGTGATTTTGGACAAGTTTTCAAGCAACCAACAACTTGGCAAAGTGCAAATGACTAGCATCTAGATGTTTCTCTTGAGGATAATGCCAGATATGAAGGAAAAAATAGCCCACGTTGTTCATGAAATTAATATTGTACATTTTGGAGTTTGCCTTTAAGGTAGAAGATACAAAATTAGGAAATGAAATGATTTTTTATAATTTTAAATTTTTTTGAGGCAAACCGATTAAGCTCTAAAGAAGAAAAAGATAGTCGTGGAGAAATTCAAATAAAATTTCAATCAATTGTAAAATATGAATGTTGGTTGTGGCATTTTAGATTTGGACATTTGAGCTTTGGAGAGTTGAAGCGACTACATATGAAGAACATGGTGAAAGGTCTACCGTTAAGTGAGAAACTAGAAAGAGTTTGTGAAGGATGCATTTTGGGTGAACAACATAGAGAGTTTTTCCTAGTTTGCAAATCAACAAGAGCAAGAGCACCACTTTAAAATTATTCAGTTAGATATTTTTGGGAAAATGCAACGCCATCTATAGGAGGCTACACTAATTTTCTTAGTCTTATTAATGCTTTTACAAGGAAAACTTGGGTTTATTTTTTCAAAACACAAGTTTAAAGCATATCCTTATTTTCAAGAGTTCAAGGAACTTGCGGAGAGGCAAAGTGGCCACTGCATCAAGGCTTTGAGAATAGATAGAGATGGTGATTATATATTATAACTTTTTTGAGATTTTGTAGATCACATAGTATAGACAAGCAATTTGTAGCCCATTATGCACCTCAATAAAAGGGTGTGGTAGAGAGGAAGAATTAAACCATTATGGAGATGGCACATAATATGTTAGAAACCTATAATTTAATTGATGAATATTAGGTTGAGGCAATGACGACTATTGTTTATATCATGAATAGGTTCCCAAAAAAGAGTGTGAAGAATAAAGTCCCTCAAGAGGCTTGGACAGGCATGAAACATAGTGTTTCTGATTTTAAAGTATTCAGCTATGTTGCATATGTACATATTCCAAATGAGAGGAAAAAGTTAGAAAATAAAGGGAATAAATATATATTTGGTTGTTATTAGGAGGATACAAAGGCAAATAAATTGTTTAAACCTATCACTAGAAAGCTATATAATCACTTGTAGATATTTAATTTGTGGAGAATGAAGCATGGGATGGAAGTGTAGAGAATAATGTAAACATTACAACTATTGTTCCTCATCATGATATGGTAGATGAAGTGTTTCCATCAATTACAACTCAAATAACAACTCCTTCAACTCTTAGTATAGCACCACAAGTTGCAGCTCAAACTATACCTCCATTCATGGTAAGGAGATCTTCAAGGTTGATGTCCACATGAGGAGTATAACACGCTAGACATGCAGCTACAATAGCATCTACATCAACTAGCATTACTAGAGCAACTTTAAGTAGCACTCCAAGTAGTTATACATATTCAGATATAACTTGACAAGAATGTTGCAACATTTCACAAAGAGTTTGAGTGAGTTGTATAATGATGACAAAACAAATCCATTTTTAAGTTTTTCTTTATTTTCTTATATAGATGGTCCATTAACATTTGAAGAGGTTCTGGGTAGTGATACCTAGGTAGAAGCCATCAATGAAAAGATTGTCCAATGGAAAAAACCACACAAGGGATGTGGATGAGTTTCTCAAAGGAAAGGATATAATAAGCATAAAATAGATTTAAAAGACTAAACAAGATATGTTGATGGAAAAGTGCAAAAGCATAAAGCAAGGCTAGTTGAAAGGGCCTTCATACAGTAGCCCATAATAGATTTCAATGAAACATTTGCTCTTGTTGCACAATTGGATGCAGTTAGGACTATATTGGCTATTGCTACTCACAAGAAGTAAACGGTGTACCAAACTAATTTGAAATATAAAAATATGTAATTAATATGGGAGTGAATGTCAAATGATAAATACATCAAATCAAGAACTGGCAAATGTTGAGATACCTTAATATCTAACAAGAATCAGATCTGAAACCCTAATTAGTGTGCACAATGACATTTGTCTATTTCATTGAAGGAGTAGGAATGTTGATTCAATGACAATTAAAAAGGATTAAAGACAAGAAGCAAGCATGTGGATTATACTTAGAATGATGATGCATGTTTTAATAATACAATTAGAATGTTTATTGATATTAAAATGAATGTTCTTATCTTTAATTTTGTTTCTTTTATGATTTCAAACTCATAAGGAATGCTCTTATATACAACACAACATATAAAATCATAAATATGTACGTACTTTAATTGGTTCATAATGATTAATTAAAAAAAGAACAACAATATTCACTTTAAAATTTAGAGCGGGTGAAAGTAATCTGCATGTGTTTCACATTTATAAATTTGAATGAAAATAATAATTGAAAAATGTAAGAATCTAAATAAACTTAGATTAAATGATCACGCCCATAAGTGTATTACAATGGGATCATGTACAATTTTCTCTCAAGGATAAGGATAAGAGAAAATAAATATAAAAGTATAGTGATATGATAATATACTTATAGTAATTTAGTTTTAATATATTTTTTATAGATTAAATAATTACACCAATAGATGTATTACAATGAGATCATGTAGATTTTTCTCTAAAGGATAAGGATAAGAGAAAATAAATATAAAAGTATAGTGATATGATAATATACTTATAGTAATTTAGTTTTAATATTTTTTTTTTCTTTTTCAAATAGTTTAATAAAAATATAAAAAATATAATCATATAATAATATAAATTTAGTTTTAACATATATTTTGTCTACTTTTGTAAACAGTTTAATAGAAATATTATAATATAATAATAATAGGGAGAAGATTAGTAGATACTAGTGGGAGCAAGATGAGACAAGGAGAGAGTGAGATGAGGCAATGAGTGAAATTATAATGTTTATAAGGCATAGAGTAAAAAAGTAGGTTTCTTAGAGAACAACTAAAAACAATGGTGGGCAAGAAAACTAGATTCACAGAGCCGAACGATGAAGGATGGAGAATGGTGAGGAGGAAAAATTTCAAATGCTTTCTGCAGTCATTTCCTAATCATTCTCAATAGTTTCAGAGAAATGGGGGAGCTCGAGATCAAAGAATCCAATATGAAAAATTTGATAAAAGAAATCCACAAAAAAAAATAACTGATAAGGGTTTTCGCTCATTCTCGAACAACATTTCGATCTTCCTGCTTGGGTACTCTGGGAAGCCGATTAATCCACTGTTGCCAGAGAAGGCCTGGCCTCTAGATTATCAGAGAATAGCAACATCTAGAAAAAAGATCCTAAGCTCTCAAATCCCAATACAGAGAAGGTTCCTCAATCAGTCTTTAATGCCCTTTTCTCATTTTGATCATGTATTATCTTATAGGAATGCCCTTTCCCCCTTCTCTCCTTTTCCAAATAACATCCCCATCTCTCAGCTGAGCTTTCATGTTGACTCTCTTTTTAAGAGACATTCAGATACATGGGATACATCTCGGTCTCTTAACACTATTCGAGTAGGTAATAAGAATTCAATTAGGAATGATAATCTCCTCCCTCCAATGGCAAGAGGGTTAGCTAAAGATTGCCATACTGGATAGGTTCTGAAAGCTTTTGGAGCTGTAGAGAGAGAATAAACTATTACATCCCAAGAAGGAGAGATTAGATCAAAGGAAAAAATCCTTAAGTTTGGAAGACAAAGTAATTGAGGCCCCATCTTAAAAAATTCTGTTGGTGTAAATAAATATTCATTTTGGATATTATTACACTTTACTTAAGTTAACTTAGGATAATGCATCTCTTCGTAGTTTGGATTTGAGACACTTAGGGAAGTGTGCACAATAGGATAGAGCTTGTAGGAGAAATTCCACCTTTTGTGGTCTTATTTTGCTATTACACTCCACATTCGGTGGGTCATCCACCTCTTATGGAATATTATATTATTTCTCCTACCTACCCCTAGTATTTCTTACCTACCCTTGTTTCTCATTGAGCCACATGTCATAATTGTGTGCTCGTACATCCATATGGCCTTGCCTATATAAGTAGGCCTATATTCATTGTATTGGTTAATCCAGTTGATCATTTGCATATTGATGAGAATACAGTTTGTTCTTGTCATTCTATTGTCTCTCTTTTTATGCTTTTCATTGTGCCCTTGATCTTGGAAAAATCCTACATGGTATCAGAGCCATTGGGGCTTCATTGATTAGTCTTTTGAAGACATTTTGGAGGCTTCAATTTTTGGATTTGGGGATCTTCATTTTTTGGGGGAATCGTACAGCGATTTGGACATCACGGTTGAATCCGGGAGGCCGTTTCCATGAATTTTGACTATAAAGTCGACCTATTTTGGTGAGAAATTTTTTTGCCCATTTTTGCTATTATTGTACGGATTTCGAAAAAAAATTTGTAAAGAAAAATTTTCTGAAAAACAAAAAAATTCGAAAAAGGCGATCGAAAAAAAAAAAAGGAAAAAAAATAAAAATTATTTTTTTAGGGGGGCTCCCATGACCACCTCCTTCTTCGTACTCTGTCGGTTTTTTTTGTAGATTTTTTACGGGCCTTGCCGCCTGTACTTCCCGGTCTCTGTGTCTGCTTCGGCCTCTGTCCTGATCGTGTACTGCGTGGTACTACCGCCATCGTCCATGGGTTTTTCTAGCGCTGCTACCACCACCTGGCATCGCAGCCGATAGTCTGCTTGTTGGCCGGGCCCTACCGCCAATAGACCTCCCTCCCACCGACAGCTCACTTCCCACCGCCGACACCTCTCCACCCCATTGGCACCGTCCGCTCCGGCAAACAGCTTCCGGTCACTTCCCGCCATCCTCCTCCTCTCCGGTAGTCCTTAAAACCGACGGAACTGCATCCACCACGTGGCAGGCGGCCACTGGCCCGTGGTCAACATCCGTACAAACTGTCAATCAACCTGCACAGTTAGCATATTTGCCACGTGTCATCAGTCCGTATGGTACGGACATCGAATGGGCAAGGAGGCAAATTTTTTTGATGAGTAGACGGGCATCAAATTTAAGCCCATCATTTGCTGACGTCAGTACCACATTAGTAGATTTTTGAAAATTTTTGACCCCCTCTTCATTGAGCTTTTCAGTTTTGCAGTTCAACATTGAAAGGCCATATCTTGCTCATTTTTGCTCCTTTTTTGGTGCAATTTTTTTTGAAATGGGATAAAATTTTGTTCTCTTCATAGTGGTGTGGTTATTTTCTAATTTTAGTGCACAAGTTTTTTGAAATTTTTGGATTCTCTCAGCTGTACCTGTCTAATCCCCAATTCTGCAACTTCAAAGGCCTTGTTTGAGCTCATACGACCTCCTTTTTAGGTGTCATTTTTTTTGAAAGTGCATGTTTTTTTGTCTACTTTCATAATATATGATCAGATTTCAAATATTTTGAGTGGAAGTTGTACTTTCAGATATTGGTCTTATTTGGCCTATTAGGTACTTGTAAAGTGCTTGGATCTTAATTTAGATCTCTTGCATTATTAGTTTGAGTCTCTTTTGGCCTTATTGAGGTAGTTGTAAAATTGAAATCACAAGCCCACTTTGCCATTTTTTGCAAGTGGCCCATTGTATACGCACTACGTATAAAGTGTCAAATCATCACTTTTGGGGGGGTTCTTTGATTGAGTGAATTTGGGGGGGTGTCTTGTGTGATTGTGCCTCTCTTTGTGCTCTTTCATTTTTGTTGCAATGAGTCCTCATAAATTTCCACCTTTAACTCCACATAATTATGCATCATGGAAAATTAAAGTATGGAGTAAATTAATGGAAAAGGGTCTCACACATTACATAGATGGAACAATAGCAGCACCACCTAATCCTAAGGCTAATCCTAATGCTCAATTAGAATGGCTCACTAAGAATTGCATGGCTCTTGGAACTTTGTACAAGTATGTATCAGATGACCTCATCTTTCATATTGAAAAGTGTACTACAATCAAAGATGCTTGGGATATGTTTCAGAAATTGTATGGACAATGAGCTCACCAACTTGGATCCCAAGAGTTTTGATACAATCCAAGATTATGTCACCAAAGCAAATGAGTTAAGAGCAAAGCTTAAGGATTGTGGAATTGACAAAAAGGATGCTCAGTTGATATTCAACTTGTTGGACAAGCTTGCACCAAAATATGCAGCATTTGTGTCTAGCTTCCAAACTCATCGTTTGATAGTGGGGAGTTCCTATGTTATGCTTTCATTTGATGCTTTCACAGAAATATTGATATTGGAACAATCTAAGTTGTTGAACATGGGACTTCTCAAGTCTTCAAAGTCCAAGGCTTTGGTGGCTAATCAAGGGAAGCAAGGAAGTCAAGGCAAAGATTCCAACAAGAAGAAGAAGCAATCCAAGTCTAAGCCACAACAGGAAAAAGGACAACCATCCTCTCCATCACAAGGCGATTTTTCATCCTCTTCCAAGAAGGGGACACCACCTAAGAAGGATAAACCAACTTGTGCATATTGCAAGAAGTATGGTCATGATGAACATCGATGCCACACAAAACAAGTTGATGAGTTAACTAATCTTCTTAAGAAAAACAACATCAACTTGCCATCCGCCTACACAAAGAAGGATTCATCTCCTTCCTCTTCCTCACATTCTAAGGGAAAAGGGCAAGCATTTGTGGCTACAATAGGCTCTTCACAACAATGGATACTTGACTCGGGTGCTTCATATCACATGGGTTCTACAAAGGAGCAGTTTTCTTCATTGGAGCCATCAAAGGTACCTCATATTTACATAGGTGATGATACACAAGTAGAGGTTGAAGGGAAAGGTTCAATTGACATGGATGATGGAACATTTGAGAATGTTCTCTATGTTCCTAACTTGTCTACCAACCTTCTCTCTATCTACCAAATCACTCACTATGGAAATGGGAAAAAGGTTGAGTTTACACCAGATTCAGTTGTGGTAAAGGAACTTGATGATGACGCCTTGGTAGCAGTGGGCCAAGTCAATGACAACTCAAGGCTTTATTCATTCTCCCACTTTGTGCCAAGTTCACCTTTTAGGGCCTTGCTTACTCATTCAAATTCAGAAAGTAAGCTATGGCATGAGCGATTTGGTCACCTCAACTACCGCTATCTTCAATAGCTTAGCACTAAAGACATGGTCATAGGTCTACTTTGAATCAATTTTTCAGAGGGTGTATGTTCAGGTTGTTCCATGGGCAAGCATCCCGAGGAGAAGTTTGATAAGGGGAAAGCTTGGAGAGCTTTGGAAGTTCTTCAACTTGTTCACAGCGATGTAGAAGGTCCATTTCTAGCACCTTCATTTAGTAAGGCCCGGTATGTCCTCACCTTCATTGATGACTACTCCCACTTCACTTGGGTCTACTTTCTTATTCATAAGAGTGAAGTATTTGACAGATTTTAGGACTTCAAGACTCGTGTGGAGAAGAAATCCGGGAAAGTGGTCAAGATTCTTCGTACAGATAATGGAAGGGAATATGTGATCAAGAGGCTTGAGGATTTTTGTACACTTGAGGGAATTGATCTTCAACATTTTGTTGCATACACTCCACAATAGAATGGAGTTGCAGAACGCAAGAATAGAACTCTCAAAGAAATGGCTAGTTGTATGATACATGCACGTTCTCTTGATCCTGCTTTTTGGGCTGAGGCTATCAATTGTGCCACACACATCCAGAATCGGGTTCCTCACAAAGCTTTGCAAGGTATTACTCCTTTTGAGGCTTGGGATGGTAGGATTGTGAGACATTTTAGAGTCTTTGGGTGTCCAGCATGGGCTCGCATACCTCCGCAGAAATGCAAGGCTTTGGAACCATAGAGTCGACCTTGCATATTTGTTGGATATCCTGAGGGTGTTAAGGCATATAGATTGATGGATCCTGAGACACATGAGGTGTTCATTGAGAGGAGTGTTCACTTTGAGGAAAGCTCTCCTAGCTTAGCCTCTCTACCTCCTCCACCTTCCTCCATTGTGGATAGTGATGCTAGTGATTCAGATGATGAGACTTCTTCAACTCTGACTCGTAGGGTTACACCTCCGCAGGGTTCACTTGCAGTTGAGGAGCCTCGTTCTCCACCTCCACCTAGACCTCGTTGGGCTCGACAGACACTTGAGTCTGTGGGTTCTCTTGTTGGGGATCCTTCAGATACACGGAGAACTCGATCACAACATCAGGATCTTCCATATACATTCACTGCTACTGCTTCTGATCCACAAACATTTCGGGAAGCATCAGGGGTTCCTGAGTGGGACCAAGCTATGGAGGAAGAGTATAGTTCCTTAATGAGGAACAACACATGGGATTTAGTCCATCTCCCTAAGGGGAGAAAGATGGTTCGATGTAAGTGGATCTATCGGACCAAGTTTGCAGCGGATGGTAGTGTGGATAAGTATAAGGCTCGGCTTGTTGCGAAAGGTTTCTCTCAGGTTGCAGGTGTTGACTATACTAAGACCTTTGCACCCGTAGCCAAGATGAACTCCATTCGCTTGACACTTGCTATTGTTGCAGCTCATGGTTGGGCTATACATCAGTTGGATGTGAAGAGTGCTTTTCTTCATGGTGATCTTGATGAGGAGATTTATATAGAGCAGCCACAGGGTTTCATCCAGGATACTTCTTTGGTTTGCAGACTAAGGAAATCTCTCTATGGCCTTAAGTAGGCCCCCAGGGCTTGGTACGCCAAGATGATTCCTTTCTTCTCTCCGCAGGGTTCACTAGGTGTCATTCCGATCCGAATGTCTACATTTTGCGACATGATGACTCTCACTTGATACTTGTGCTCTATGTTGATGACTTGATCATTACAGGGAGTACTACATCCATCATTAGAAGGGTCAAATCTGCTTTGCATGACAGATTTGCTATGACTGACTTGGGTCTTTTGCACTATTTTCTCGGGATAGAGATTTCACAGTCACCTTCCGGGATTACAATATCACAGCCCAAGTATGCTCTTGATCTACTTGCACGCTTTCATATGGCTGATTGTAAGCCTGCCCCGACTCCCTTTCTTTCAAGAGTCAAGCTTGAGGCTCAGTGTTCTTCTCCACCAGTTGATGCCACTTTGTATCGTCAGCTTGTGGGTAGTCTCATCTACTTGACCCATACACGCCTTGATATTTCATTTGTAGTTGGCATGGTTTCCTGCTTCATGCAGGAACCATATGAGCTTCATTGGAAAGCTACCAAACACATCCTTCATTACATCCAGGGTACACATCACTATGGGATTCACTATGCAGCAGGCATAGGACTTCGCTTGGTTGGTTACACAGACTCTGATTGGGCTGGCGATCTTGATGATCGTAAGTCTACTTTCAGTTATAGTTTTCACCTTGGTTCAGGCCCCATTTGTTGGCAGAGCAAGAAACAACATGCTATTGTTCTCTCTTCGACTAAGGCTGAGTATCGAGGCACTGTTAACGCAGCGACTGAGACCATTTGGCTCTAGCAGATTCTCACAGAGTTTGGATTCACCACTGCACGACCGACAGTTCTACATTGCGACAATCAGAGTGCTATTGCAATCTCAAAGAACCCGATCCAGCACCAACAGACCAAACACATTGAGATTCATATGCACTATATCGGAGAGCTCATTCAGGAGCAGGTCATTGATTTGCAGTATTGTTCTATAGCGGAGCAGGTTGCTGACATATTCACCAAACCTTGCATCGAGAGTAAGTTCTAGTAGTTACGAGCTCTCTTGGGGGTGCAGGATGTGTCATTAGGGGGGGTCAGCTGACTTCTCCTACCTCTCTTATGGGGGGGACTTTTTCCTCTTTGAGGTTTTTTCCTCCTTCTTTGAGAGTCTTTTGTACTTTCATCTCTCTTTTAGTGGGGAGTTTTTTCCCACTGGGTTTTCTCCTTTTCTCCATTTGTGAGAGATTGCATTGCATGGTTTTTCTTGCATTTTCATATTGTACATGGGTACCTATCATGGCCTAGTAGCCAGGACCCATCTTGCATTGTTGACTTGAGTCTTCATTCCTCTAAGTTGCACTTAAGGGGGGGTGTTGGTGTAAATAAATATTCATTTTGGATATTATTACACTTTACTTAAGTTAACTTAGGATAATGCATCTCTTCGTAGTTTGGATTTGAGACACTTAGGGAAGTGTGCACATAGGGATAGAGCTTGTAGGAGAAATTCCACCTTTTGTGATCTTATTTTGCTATTACACTCCACATTCGGTGGGTCATCCAACTCTTGTGGAATATTATATTATTTCTCCGACCTACCCCTAGTATTTCTTACCTACCCTCGTTTCTCATTGAGCCACATGTCATAATTGTGTGCTTGTACATCCATATGGCCTTGCCTATATAAGTAGGCCTATATTCATTGTATTGGTTAATCCAGTTGATCATTTACATATTGATGAGAATACAGTTTGTTCTTGTCATTCTACTATCTCTCTTTTTATGCTTTTCATTGTGTCCTTGATCTTGGCAAAATCCTACAAATTCAAATACAAAACAAGGGTCCGGATTCAAGTTGACAGTGGAGAACGAAGGAACCGATGGTGAATGTGACCCTCCCGAGAGCTCACTCTTTCCTCAGATTGAAGAGTTGCATCAAAAAGCTATAATTTGTAAGTTTTGGAAATGATCTATAGATAAAAAGCATTTATTTCAATGGGTCTCTAAAAATTGGGAGGGAGTTAATGAGGTTTTTTTAATTGATAATGGCAATGGCTCTTTCATCGCCTTGTTTAATTCTAAGGAGGATAGAGACAAGGTTTTTAGAATTAAATCATGGAGCTTTAATTCGTCTAGTTTGTATATGCAAATGTGTAATTCCAATTTCAACCCTCTATTTGATTTTCTTAAGTTTAGATTCAGCTCCATCATCTCCCTTTAGAATATAGGGAACTAGAGATATTAGAAACTTTAGGTAACTCTTTGGGCATCTTCCTAAGGATAGATTTAAATTTCTTTGAAAATCCTAATCTCCCAGTTAGAATGCGTATGCACATGGATACAACCAATATGTTTCCATCCCATCTTAATATCTCTTGTAAAAATGGTTGTTGACCTCAAAAGGTGTCTTTTGAAGAACCAGAAGCGGTCTATGAGAGCTGTTATCTCACAAGCCTTTGTTCTTCCCTTTGTTCTAACTCTGTGCCTATTCAAACATCTGCATCCTTTGTCTCAAGCATTGATGATAGTGGTTGTATCCCTCCCATGCCTATCTTTTGAAAATGGGCCTTTATCTTCAGACCTCTTTATAGAGATTTCATCCTTTGATCAAGAATTCTTGGAAAAGGAGGTTAATGGGGACTCTTATGGATGGAAGGATCCACCTCAAGGTTTGAAATGCCTATTTTAGGAGTGGATGATGGATATTCAGGATAAAATCATTAAGGAAATGGCAGAGCAAGTTGTAAATGAAGACTTTGACTCAAATAATAATGATATTGGGGAGACACATAATTTATCTCCTCAGGTTGAATCTAGGGAACTTTATCTAAATAACATAGGACATCAACTCCTAATGTAGAGAAACTCCAAAGATTTTGTTTCCCTGGGGTTTTCAATTAACCTTAGCTAGCTAAAAAGCTTTGTGGCACCCCTAGTATCAACTTTGGAGGTCGAGTGGTTAAATATGGTTAAAATGATAGTGACTTTAAAAATGCATTAAGCTTTAGTCAGAACAAGGACCTTATACAAAAATAATTTCAATTCAAACCTCAAATAATGGAATCTCCAGATTCTAAATTTAAGGCTTTAAATGAGGAAAAAAATATATTAGAATTGAATGTATCTTCCACTATTTCAAGACTGAATCACTTTAAAAATAGTGGAGAGCCCTTATTCAACATAAACATGGAAGAGGTGAGAAGATTAATTTCCTTCTTTACTTGACACCTCTTTTCTTTGAATAAGAATACTTCCTTGATAAGGATATATTTGGTTAAAAAAAATTCAAAGAGCTCAACATTATTGTATATTAACTCCCATGTATATGAGAATAATAAACATCAGGAGGTCATAGAATGCTACACTCCACCAAAATAAAAAAGGGAGGACCTCGGGATAGTTCCAAGCACCTGAGAGAAAATTCTAAAGGGAGCACAATCAATTTACCTCAAAGATTTTGAGTTTGAAAATGGAGAAAAGAAGACCTTTGAGACTATTGGGGAAAGGGAACGTTAAAGGGTCCCAATCTATGTCTTCAAAGAAACTATTGATCACTTCTTCCTTTTCTAGCCCGATCCTTGCTAGTCTGGCATGCTCCTTTCCAGTTTTCTTAGATAATCTTTGTATACAGTGAAAATGGATAGTGAAAACAACAATATTGAAAGACTAACAAGGATCAACCATAAAACCCTAGCCTAACAATGAAAACAATCCACCATACACAAATAAAGATACCTAAGATCATGCAAATAAACAGAATAAACAAAATATGCCATTCACATGTCTAGTAGGGTTTCAATCTCCATTTCTTTCTATCTCCATTGATCTTGTTTGATATATTTTCTCTAAGATTTTATGTGTGCACAAGAGCTCAACAAAGAACATAATGTGGTTGATAGCTTGATTGCAAGAATGCTTGATGGCATAAGATTGATTAGGGTATTAGACAATTAGATGATTAGACGAATAGGGTTGATAATGAAGGAGAGTATCCTCTTATATAGAAGACACTGGAAGAAATGGAGGGATAAGATTAAGAGGTGTAGAGATAAATAGTCGGCTAGGATTAAAGGGTAGGTAGAGGAAATTATTAAATGATAAAGGGGGTAGGTAAGAGAAAAATTAAGAGATGAGTGACATGTGTCATGTGTAGAGAAGGCTAATGAATTAATTAAATAAATAAAATATTTATTTAATTTAGGAAAAAGACAATTTAAATAATTAAAAGTATTTATTTAAATTAGAAATGTCTTAGAAGAGCATTAATGAATTGATTAAATAAATAAGAATTTATTTAATCAATAGAAGACTTAGGATAAAATAATTAAGTAAATAAAAATATTTATTTAATTAGACAGGACAATTTTAAGTGTCTACATTTTGCCCCTCTTTGAGACAATGCAGCTTGTCGCGTTGGCTAAAAGAAGATAAGATAAACTAATACAAAGTTGCCCCATGACGGGAATGATATGCCCCCTCGAGAGATTGGATGGAAAAAGTGAAAGGGGTTGAAGACAATCTCTCAATAAGAAAGAAAGGCTAGAAAGGACTGACGAGATAGGGTAACAAGGTCACACAGGAAAAAGGCAGACACACGAAACTAGGGTTAATTAGCCTATAAGATAAGGCCACAAGGAAAACATCCTCATTTTCATCCACACACTTAAGAGATCAGAGTGCAGAGAGAGCTTAGAGCAGTCAAAGACGATGGATAGAGTTCACAGATTCGATCGAGTCTAACGATATCAGAGACTAGACAACATGGGTGAGTCGGTAAGTACCTTGAAGCCTATTTGTACATTTTTTCATTTATTGTTGTCATTAATGCATTTTAGAGTGGATAAACAAAAACACAAAATCAGTATTATGCACTAGAAATGCATCTAGGTTAGTGTCAGGCACGTCTAGGATGGATAGTTGCGTCTAGGTCAGGTATGGTTGCATTTATGAATTTAATCACGTCTATGTTCAGTAAGGACATATGTGAAGAAGGAATGTATATGTCACAAAGGAACATTTATGAAGGATAGTGGTGCGTCTGTGATGTTCAGGCATGTCTAGGTTGATAAAAATCACGTTTGTGTTGTAAAAACACATTTGTGTCAAAATCACGTTTGTGTTGTAAAAATGTGTTTGTGTCTAAATGGACACAAGTCGACAGTTTTGTGATGAACATACACTATTTATTGGATAAGCTGCTGACAGGATACACTCGAGTAGGTGCCCTAGGAAGACAAAGTGAGAGATAGGCTAGAATTGACAATTCAGTGATAAACATACGTTGCCAATTAGATAAGTTGTTAAGAGAATTCACTCAAGCAGGGCCTCTAAATAGGATCAAGTGCAATATGATGAACATATATACTAGGATGTAGCACCATGTGATAGACATGAGCACTAGGATAGGAGTAGCACTATGTGATAGTCATAAGTACCACTAGGATTAACATGATTGGTTTAATTAGATGCAGGAGTACTTGCCATAGATAGAGTTGTGGGAGAGATTCCTTGTGAAATAGAGGTTGCGACTAGAGTTGACCTTTGAGGAGCGAGCAACTATCGAGAGTATGGGATTGAGACATATCATGTATCTGCTTGAGATTTGAGCGAACGGGGAATTATTGATTACTCTAGAAGAGAGATGGCACTCTGAGATCTATTCATTTCATTTGCCAACTGGCGAGATGTCAGTCATTTTAGAGGATGTGTTACAGGATTCTAAGGATACCGATCCACGATGAGTTAGTGCCATATGACCAAGAGGGAGACAGGGATGCACTGAGACAAGTCTTTGGAGACCCAAAGCTGGAGATGAGATTGGGTCACGTTAGTTGGTATGTGATGCTAGCTTCTAGACGTAGACTACCGACAATAGTTGGAGGGGTGATTAGAGGCGACTTGTGTCTAGACAGGATGACACGGGGTGTGGTTGTTGGCTGGGGGAGTACTTTAGAGACACTATTGACACAACACATGAGGTATGCATGGGGTCCAAGTGTATTAGCACATTTATATTATGAGCTTTGCTAGTTTGTGTATCTCAGTGGCTACAGGTTAGGATGTAGGGTGACTATTGTAGGTGTGGTCATATAAGAACATTGCAGTGATGAGGCTAGTGCACTTCAGAGGGAGAGAACATGGACAATCCTATGCACACTTGTATAGTATGATCACTTCTCAACCATAGATTGGGAAGGTGGAATATTAGAGAAGGGGTAATAGATGACATAGATAGTATCATATGGAGACCCTATCTGGACTGTGAGGACTGGGAGGAGGACACCACAGAGCTACCTTAAGTTTTTAGGAGCAGGTATCTGATTAGATGATCGCCTTATATACTTGATAGGCATCTGATTGACAAGGTATGCAGGCAGCTTGGGCGGCAACAGGGGATGCCTCAGGCTTCAAGAGAGTTTGCATAAATAGTGCGAGAGCAAGCTCACTGGGGGCCAATTTTTTCCTAGGACACTACAATTACTCAGTTTGAGCAGATGATTCCAATGCCTTAGGATCTACTGCAAGATGTTGTTGATTGAGGTACAAATGTGGAGTATGATGCTTATTTTGTAGCACATCTAGTATTGAGGCTGATAGATCCAGATGAGCTTGTGGTAGAAAATGATGATGATGATGATGACAAAGGTGGCAAGAGATGAAAAAGAGGAGCAACGAGGAGGGTGGTGAGGGTCAGAGGTGGAAAGAGGGCTGAGGAGAGATATGATCCATAGGTGGGGAGACCACTGAGATGACCAAGGGGCAGAGGAGAACAGGTTGTATAGATTGGTGGATAGGTACCAGGGAGAGATGCCCAGGGATAGGTACAAGGGAGAGATTCCCAGGGAGGAGGAGGGTTCCTAGGGTGGGGATGAGGAGGATGAGCTGCTAGTGCTATGAGAGATTGTAGCATGGTAGGCTGATGAGATCAAGGATCTCGAGATAGAGGTGACTCGATTGAGGCGACAATTAGTAGAGATGTAGAGAGAGAGGGATAAGGCCATCCAATAGTATAATGAGGTTGAGGAGGCACTAAGGGCAGGTAGGAGAGAAGCTAAGGATAGAGGGCTTGGGTATGCATATGTCCTATGGGCAGGAGAGTAGATAGCTTATTGGAGAGATTTGTACTCTATAGCTATTCCTCCAAAGCTAAGAGCTTTGAAGATTATCACCACAGGGGGGAGAGATAGACGACAAGCATCCAGTGGTAGGGTTATGGGTCTGCCTGTACTACCAAGAGGAGGAGACACAGGAGGGGATCCTGGAGCATGGACTTCGAGAACTCAGATTCCTTCGAGGCCAACTGGCTTCGAGGGAGGGTCTTCATCATAGATCTCTTGGATTCCATTTTGTATCAATTTTTGTACGATGATGTAGACACCTTCAGGTTATTTTGTAGCCATATGAAATATTGACATCATTGTATCATGACACTTATTACTTTTGATATATAGATGAGATGACTCATTTGTTGTGAAAGCTATATGCATGTGTTCCAATGTGATGTTCTATATGTGGATGCTTCTATATATTGATGTAGTTTATGTATGCATGCTCTTCTAATGACTCTATGATGCTTATGATGATGTTATGATGTTTATAATATGGATTGAAAATATGTACATGATGATATGCAATATGGTTTTATTATTTTCTATTTTTTATATGATGCAAATTTGAATATACTAAATTTAGATGGATGTATATTTATTAACATGCTATAATTATTTACATGATGAGAATGCAAGTGTAAATACAATATGCTAATCATTGGTGTGTGCGGGATGTAATGCAATTTTGATATCTAAATGTATGCATGAAATGAGATATGCTAACACGTGATGATGCAAATGAATGAAATGCAAATATGTTTGGTGTGTCATTATACTCAGTGATGTTATAGCAGGTTACACGGAATCAAGAAAGACAATGAAGGTCAATCAAGAAAGGGAAATGGAAGGTAGAAGATATGAAAGTGAAAAAGCTTCTTGTGCTTTATCATTATTGAGCTTTATTATGGCAAATAGGTTATGACAATTGAGGTATAGGTTTGACCCAAAAAGTCATTGTACCTGTTTGCATGGAGATTAGACAGTCGTAAACAAGGAATACCATAGTTCATACTAGACTCATAGTGTCCTCATATCCTTGGACAAGTCATAGAATTATTAAGAGACAATCCACAAACAACAAAACAATAGGTGAACATATCCCATCCTCGCATTTCTAGTCGAAGACATCTGGAGATAAAATATCTAGTTAGAGACATCCCAAAAAGCTAAAAGACATGTCACCAAAAGATGAAATCAAAAGAAAACCAAGACTTTACACCAACACACAATAAGAATCTTTGTTATTTCTGTTTCTTGCCACATATGTTAACATGTTTGATTTGGTCACAATGTTGTCATCCTGACAAATGATAGATTATGTTGAAAGCCCTGTTGCTGCCAAAGTTTGCTAAAAGATTTGATTTGTTGAAAACCCATTGCTTCTTGTGTCTCATATGAAACTAACTAAATCCATGAAACTGATACTTTATTGCAAAGAAGAACAAAATTCTATTGCGGATTGGTGATGCAAGTGATATTTTATTGTGGATTGTGCGCAAAAAGAAGGAGGAATGAAAAGACGACGCTCCTCAAAACATGCGATGCTTAGGGTACCTCTTCCATCATTAGATTTAGGATTTTTCCCCAGTGTAGATTGGACCTGATTTATTATGGAAGGAAAGAGGGAAAATGAAGGTTTATTATGAATGGTTAACCAATCTTAGGTAGATCAATAACAAGCCATGATGGGAATGGGTAAGTTTTTTATGGATGGATAGGCTATGAGTGTGTGCAAAGTAAAGTGGAAAAGTGATTGAACCTTGAAGGAGTGAGGAAAAATGTCTTTACACATGGTGTCGGTAACTCGATTTTCACCATGGTACTTGCTTAGGGCGCCACGAAAGTGGTTTTCACCATTGGATGAATTTATTTCTCTTTACTTTTTTTGGATTGTTGCAATTTTTTTTGTGTCACCAGGTGCCTGTTTGCCAACTTTTCACCAAGTAACAATTTTTTTTATTTTTTTTATTTTTATGATTTTTTGATATTTTTTTGATTTTTTTGATTTTTGATATTAGGATATTCTAAAGAGCTATGTGTAAAACCTGTGAAGGTGCATGTTGTTAATCAAATCTTCCAAAGGTTCTCCATCTAGTGTTCAGAGCTGATATGCACCTAATCCATAAACTGTTGTGATGACATAAGGACCAAGCCAATTGGGCTGAAATTTTCCTTTCTTTTCTTGATCTTACTGATTTTTAGGATTTTCTCTGAGAACTAAGTCACCCACCTCAAATGTGCAAGGATTTACCTTATGATTGTAGCTTCGACATTCCTTGACTGAATGATACATTTCTCCCTTGATTGTCTTTCTTGATGAAGGAACTAAGGTAGAATTACTAATGTATGGACTACGTAGGCCCATATGCGTGTCACCTAAAGAAGTTTGGGAATCCCTAACAAAAAAGTCCTTCAAGGAAGTTCCATTTAAGGTCCATTGATGTGATATATCACAAAAAGAGGATGGATGTGTGGAACAAGTGGATGAGTTATGAAGGCTTATGATAGCGAAAATAAGTGAAAGTAGGATAGCATGATGGAGACTTAGGATCACCAAGTATTCTTTTTTACTTGAAATTTTAGAACTTTTGCCCCTAGTTATTTTGATATTAGTGGAGGTCATCTCTTGTTATTTTTCCTTCATAGAATTTTTATCCTTGACTTTGATTTTTGCAAAGTCCAACAACTTTTGATTTTGATTTGGACTAAAGGAATTTTCTTTATTTTTTCAAGGCCTGATTTTTTATTGCCAATTGGTACTTGGGCTTTTGTGATTCTTGTTGATCCAAGCCTAGAAGTGGAGTGGAAATGGAATGAGTGGATGAAATGGTAAGGCTATATGATTTCTCAAGAGGGCTGGTGATACATTCAATAGATTCTTCATTGGAACCACTCTTAGGACTATTGATATCAAGAGTTGCTTGCACCACTAGTGGAGATTTGCATTCCAACTTAGTAACCACAACACTAGGTGGTTCACACCTAATTCCTTGATATTGGATATTGTTTGTAGGCTGATCCTATCGACTAAATGTCTTAGGAGATAGTGGGAGTTGATCAACATGAAATATATACTCACAACATACCATGTCTTTAACCTTGAATTTTTCTTTGAGCTTTGTTTGCTTTGATGTAGAAGCTTTCAAGGATTCTAGATCCACATATCCTAATGATGGAATTTCTTCTCTATTAATTGGGATTATTATCTCTAATCTTGGTCATAGGTTAATACAATATATGAACGTATTTGGATCACTATTAATGGTCACCTCAACTCCATTATGTGAGATCTTAATACATTGATGATATGTAGAAGGAACAACTCTCATTTCATGAATCCATGGGTGTCCCAAGAGTATATTGTATGTGAGCTCTTAATCAAGGACTTGATAAGCCACATCCTTCTTAACTTGCCTGACTCTGAGAGGTAAGGTGATTGTGCCCTTGGATGAGTGCTCTTCATCATCATACGCTTTTATGGTGATAGCATGTGTAGAATTTGTTGGCAATTGATACTCATCTGATTTAGTTGTGTTGTCCTTGATGCAAACACACACCATTTTCGGTTGGTCACTTAACTGGTACTCATCGGCATTCATTGTTTCACAACTGACATTCTAGTCAACCGACAAACTAGGAACTGGTATATGAGGGCAACATGGGAGATTGATCCGACAGGTCTATACGACAACGATCAAAGGCATAGATCTCGAAGTTCAATGAATTTATTTTTGTTTAGGAAGAAATTTAAATAAATTGTAATATCATTGTAAGCCAACATAAGGCATTTGTGTTTATGTTTGGGAAGGGTATTTAAGTAAGTCCGGTTAGGATATTTTGGTAAGGTAATGGAATATAGTGATGTGATATTGTGCGAGAAATCTTGATCGACAAATTGCGAATGTAATATTCTGTAGTCGGTCTTGGATATTGGTTTAGAGGTTTGGGAAATGAAGAAAGATACCTGTAAGGGAGGACATAGTGAAAACCGGTATAGACTATGCTTTAACTGAAACTCATCTAGCATAGAAGATGCACCTTCAGAGTTCATAATTTTTTTTGTAACTCCATATTTGGTGTTTGTAGTCAGTGAGGCTCCTTTTGTGATGAGTAGTGTACTCTAGGCTGTTGGCCTTCCTGCATGTGCATGCCCCTATTATAATATTTATTCATTTGGCTAGTGGATAGATATTGTGGGTCACCAATTCCACCATGGTTTTTTCTCTTTGAGGTTTTCCACGTATAAATCTCCATGTTATGTTGTATGCTCTTGTGGTTACTTCATTTCTATTTATTGTTGTATTCTTTTGTGGTTATTGGTTACTAAATTGCATTGTTGATAATGTTAAAATTGATTATATCGATAGAACACTGATTTAGTCCCCTTCTTAGTGTTCTTAGATTCCAATAATTTGTATCAAAGCCTGGTGCCTTAGAGTAAGTCTAATAGCTTAAGGAAAATCCTGAATCCTGAATCCATGGAGATGAGTCTACAAAAGGAACTTGAAGTAGCACTTGAGGACTATGATGTTGAAAGGATGAAGAACTTGAAGTCGCCAAATGAATTGAACTCTACAAAGGAATTCATTCTTACCCTGTAGGAGAGGCTATCATCTGTTCAAGCTAAAATGAAGGAACTTTTACAAAATCTGGATGATGAAGAGAAGGATTCCCTTAAGGAACAATGTTAGAAGCTGAGTCAGGAGAATGGTGTCATGAAGAATGAGATGCAAGCCATGACTATAAGAATATCCAAGGAGATTGAAGACCGAAAGAAGAATGAATAAAATCTTGGCAGATCTCTGAAAGATAGATACGAGGAATGCATTAGGCTGGCGCATGAGAATGATGTGTTGAGAACTAAGTTGATGCAATCACAGAAAATGAGAAAGAGTCGGAAAGAATGATGTCAATCCTAAGAAGTGATCTGAATGCTGCAATTGAATACAAAGAAAAGTTCAGGGTTAGTTCTACAAGGCTTGATGAATTATTGAAGGATCAAAGAGACACTAGAGATACTAGAGGTCTTGGATTTGAGCATGGAGAAAGCTTCGGTACTACAAATCAGGGAAATCCACTTGACAATCAAAATCATAAATCACCGGAAAGGCAACCCAATGCACATAAATTTAATGGGAGATGTTTTGTTTGCAATAAGTTTGGTCATAGAGCAAGTCAATGTAGAAATAGAACAAATTAGAATCACAATGCAGTTCCCAGTTAGTGTTCAAATTGTAAGAAGTATGGTCACAGGAAAGAAGATTGTAGAATGAATGTGAAATGTCATGTATGTGGAAAGTTTGGACATATGGCTAATTAATGCAGGTCAAGGAATGATCAAGGATATAATAAGAAAATTTAGAAAAATAATGTCACTTGTTATGCATGCAACAAAATAGGACATATTTCTAAATTCTACAGAAGTAAGAACAATCCAATAAGAAATGATGAGAAAGGAAAACATAAGGTTGAAGATATCCAGAAGGAGCATGAGAAAAAATGAGTTAGGAAATCTGAAGATCAACCGACAGAGACAATCAACCTGGTTACTCAATCGATGAAACATAATGTTCGTGCACCAGCATGAAACTCATCTGGTAACTAAGGCATTAGCCTTAGGGGGAGACAAATTAATGATGAATCTTGCATTATCCCTAGTAGAGGTCTGAAAGATTGTTTCAGATCTTGGTGAAGTCAGTCTAGAGATTCATCGGTGCTGAGATTATGGATTTTGAATCCGATATGATATGTCGACATGCATTAATGTCAATGAAAAATTAGGGTTTTCATAGAATAAAAGGGAAATGTTGGTTCATCTTCGATCACACTGCATTCAGAAAAAAATAGAGCAATTTCAAGGCAATTCAAGGTGATCAAAATTATTTCAAGAGAATTCCAATGCATTCACAGTGGATTTTTAAGAGCTTTCACCGATGAAGGTTGTGAGGTATTTTATCAATTTTTGAGCTATATTTTATTTGCAATGGCTTCTAGATCATCTTCCACTCCGGTAGGTATGGCTACCACTATTGTTGTTGACATCAAGGACCATCCACACCCAATTTTCAAGTATTTCCCTCAGATTGCGAAGGTCAATGATTTGGTGGGCGCATTTTCTAGGATTCTTGAAGGAGTTTTGTATGTTGAAGATGTTTGTGCATACATTCACTACACTTTGGAGGATTTGGGTTCTGTTGAGATCAAGAACATGTATATTGGCACCTTGCCGAACTAGGATGGGTCGATGAAACTGAAATTTCAAATTCTAAACGATTAGAGTTTTATCGACATTTTGGAGATGCCAGAATTTGAAGATGAATTGATCTGGTATGCACTGAATCGAGTCCATGGAAAATTCATATGGCTAGACTAGCCCCACAAGATCACCAAGGAGGTTATTCGTGAGATCACTAGATTACACCAGACCAATCCAATCCCTGGAAAGAAGAAGATATCTAACAATGAGGTGGAGAAGTTAACTAGTGCAACATCTGACAATCGATCAATGAGGATTAGCACTATTAGAGATGAAGCAGTTCAATTTGCAAGCATGATCATTGGTTACAAGGTTACCCAATCGAATTGGTTGAACTCTATTTCCAGTTCATGCATTTACTATGCTCATAAAATGATTAAGGAGAATGAAAAGATAGATCTATGTCAATGGATGTGTGATGAATTGATAATAAACCTAGGGAAGATTAAGGGTGAGAAAAAGGCTATTTTCTGGTATGGCAACCTTGTTGTCTGTTTAATGCTTTTATTTCTAAATGAGTTACCTAGAATTGGTTAGACCCAATGGGCATTTGATATACTCGTAGAAAAACAAATCAAAGATTCTATAAGGAATATGGGGCATTATAGGGACTCCATTCTTTGGGGTTATTTCAAATCATTCCAGAAAATGATGAAGAAGAGAGAAAGGGTTCCAAAGCATATTGTAGATAAATATTCAATTAAAATCAGTTTTATGGTAAATAAGGATGAAACATTGATGGAGGAAGTGCAACCAAGGAAGATCTGGATAACTGAGATGGGCTATGAGGTAGATGCTGAGATCTTGGACTTATATGCCAAGACTCTTATTGATGCCCCTGTAGATGAAGCAGAGAAAGCCTTTGGGACTAAAAAGAAAAAAGAAACTGAAGTTGAAATTGGATTCAGTAAAAAGAAAAGGGAAGGAAAGATCAAGAAGGTTGGGGAAGCTATATAGAAGATGTCCTTTGAGATAAAGAAAATTATTGGATTAGCTGAAGGGTCATCTTCTGTAGTAGTTCAAGCCTCACCAACAACAACAACTCGAAAGGGTGTAGTAAAGAGGAAGAAACTGAAGACTTATATTTCCCCTATTACATCCAGTTTTGATACTGATGTTGTGCCCTCACAGATTCCCAAGACTTACATCAAGATACTGAGGAAGAAGGCTGAGGATGTAAAGAAGCAGAGAGTGAAGGTTACCCCTCCAACAACACCTAAGAAAATTTTGAAGGAGAGGAAGCCCACAAAGAATAGGAAACTGGTTAAGGAGTCTATATCTACTCCCAACAAGAAAAAGAAAACAGATGTAGATATAGCTCTCAAATTCGGTAAGAGTATTGAAGTCATTCCTCCTCTTTCAATTGCTGAGTTGATTGATCAAATCACTAAAGATGAAATTTTGAGAAATATCCAACATTATTATATACATATGGGTGATAAGAAGAAAATAGAAATAGAGGAAGCATTTTTGTTATATTTAGACATTTATAAGAAAGCACTTTTAGAGATTGAAAAACATATACTGACAGATTTGTATAATAAACTAGATGCTAGAAGGTTATCTGCAGTTGAAGAGGATAAACACATAAAGGTACAAGAATTGTTAATTATTTGTGGTGTTATAACTGATGAAGAGATTCAATAGAATTTAGAGTTTGCAAATAAAACAATTTTCTAGAGTAAACACTGACATGTGAGTCTCATGGTAGGTAGGATAAATGAGATAGTTAAGGAGACACATGAGGCTTCAGTAAAATTCTTTGTAGATAAACTTGGATTCTTTACAACACCGAAAGTCCCTGAAAAGTCTAACACTCTAGACATCTTGGTAGATGATAAGGGGAAAGGTATATTGGACATGGATACACCGGTTTTGGATCTAAAAATATCAGAGGATATTCCTCAGGTATAACCACTTGTACCTAATATAGAGATATCGGTAGATAATATTGAAACTATACAGGATAAGAAGGATACACTTGAACAAAGCATTTTAGATATAGAGGTCATTGATGTGGATATAGGAAATAAACAGGTTAAGGATGTTAAACCTCCAAGACCAAATGTACATACTGAAGAGGTTAAGGTTGAACAGATTACTGCACCAAGTGGTGAAGCCACCCATGCGGGTCATAAGGTTTAATCCTCTGGGAAGATTTTGGATAGTTATTCATTGTTGGCACTTGACTCATCCGATCAAGTTGATTTTGCATCGAAGAATATTGAGCAACTAAGCAGTTTTGAATTGATGTATGTTGTAGCTTAGAAGTTAAGGAAGGAAGGGACTGAAAAAAAGTAGCTCATTCTGGTTTAGCAGCAACTTGTACCAAAATATAAGGTAGATCAGATTGGAAGCCCATTCGACAAAATGAAATGTTTGACTTAGCATATTTCCAAAGACTTTAAAATTTTTCAACAAATTTCAAACCAACAACTAGTAGTGAGGTACAATACTGCACGAAAGGTGACTTGTGACAACATGATTTCATCAGACAAGGCTAAGATGGAGGTGGAAATAACAAAGGTTGATAAGGCTCTAAATGAGTGTAGCATTATTTATAGGTCTTGTAGTAACATCGACAAACTAACAACGAACCTTGAGGTGAAATTGAAGGCAGCAAAGGCCCGGTTGGAACATTTGGCTAACAATTTTGATGGTACTGAGATACTAACCAGTACCATTGATGGTCAGATTTTGATAACAGAGTTTGAGATTTTTGCATTAGAGAAGGAAACAGATAGGCTAATCTGGTGTGCAAGGTAACTAAGAGGTTTGGTGAGTCCCCGATTCAATACTTTGTTACTTCACAAGAGGGAAAGCATAAAGTTAATGAATAAACCTACACCAATAGACCTATCAGAAGAAGAGCTTTATGGATATATTCTTAATGATTTTGTGTCCATTTTGAGCACATTGAAGACATGTTGGGATACATACTTAGGATTTTTGAAGGGTGCTTACCCAGATATTTTCAAGTATATCTAGATCCGGTAATCACATTTTGGTTTGTACACAATCTCATTTCTTATTCTTTTTTTGCCCCAGCTTTGTCATCGATGTCAAAGGGAGAGAGGTTGATGTGAAAAATGATTGGAACATAAGAAGTAATGTATAGCTCAGGGGGAGTAGCCTTCAAACAATTTTTGAGATCAGTTTTGGAGTTTTTTGTAGGGAGGTTTGTACAAAATTTCATTTCTTATTCTTTTTTTGCCTCGACTTTTTCATTGATGTCAAAGGGGGAGAGGCTGATGTGAAAAATGATTGGAACATAAGAAGTAATATATAGCTCAGGGGGAGTAGTCTCCAACAGTTTTTGATATCATTTTTGGAGTTTTTGGTGAGTACCCAGTTGTGTTGGTGCCCAAAACCACAGATTAGAAAACCTAAAGATTTGCCAAATCCGCAAGCAGTCCAATCAGCCTTGGCCAATGAACAGGGATAGTCAAAGATTAAATCCATCTCACTTTAGGCTCCACTGAACCTAGGTGGGTATACCTCCCCCTCTCAAGGACAACAAGAGTTATTTAAAGTGGATTTAAACTTTGCTAAGACAACTCTTTGCAAGAATGGCAATAATTTCCTGCTACTTTTGAGTGCTTTTATTTGAATGCTTTTGAAATTGAAAACTAAATGTAAAAGATAATTGTGTATAAAGATTGTTGTATTTTGGAAATAAAATGCTTTCAAGACATACAAGAAATATGCAATAGATTAGTTCACAAGGCTTTAGAAGAATGCTTCTCTCTCAAGGACCTTATGCGTATCAAATCAAAATCTCAGAGAATGAATAACAGACCAATGCCTCTATCCAAGATTATATATGATACTTTGTGGACAAGTAACTTTATTAACATAGGAGACAATGTTAATCATCATTATAAAGGTTTAGTATGTGTCACATAAATAATAAGAACCCAATCTCACATTTAATGTAACAACATGTGATTCACATTATAATAAATCCTTAAACAGATTTATCAAGAAGACAAAGAATATTTCATCAACACAAAAGTATACACTATATTTGAAGTAGAAACAACGAACCTTGTATATTAATCTCTGAGAAATGATAGTACACAAAAGCTACACTTGGAGATAATTCATTACAATTTGCTTGCACAAAATGATACTTCTTCTTCCTATAGACTTCCCTAATACAAATGACTTTCAGTCCTTATAGCAACATGATGTTCTATCCCCATCTCAAACAAGATTACTCCCTATAAGTATGTCCATGAAAAGGCATATATGAAAGGACACACCCTTTCATACACAAGAGGGAGTGCATTCCCAAAGGACACACCCTTTGGTTTGAAAAATAAATACAAGTAATAACCCTAAAATCAAACTAGAGAAATGATTTAATAATGTTCTTTTATTTTCTTCCTTGATGAATTTCCTCCGTAAATATTTAGATATTCATTATCTTCCCAAAATTGCCTACACATAAGCTAAACCAATCAAATCCCTTGGTTTGAACATTAAATATATCTCACCTTCAATTAGGCTAGAAAATATTATTTACAAAATCAATCAAACTCTTATTCATAAGATATAAATAATTTACCCTAGAGAATACCTTGGGTAAAAAGAAAATAAGATACATTTTCTCTTTTAACAAAATAATAATTACACTTTGATTCCTCACATTAATTATAAATATTTACCCTAACATGTATTCAATTAAGTGTTTTTAGGGGTAAAAATATTTATAAGAATACAATATAATATCCACTTTGGTAATAAAATGCTTTCAATGATTTTCAATATGTATTTAAAACATTTGGAAATATAATGTATTTCTCTCTTTTGACAAAAAATATTTTTTTGAAATTTCTCAAAAGGCAAAGTAAAGAATACTATTCATCGAAATATAATAAATTTACTTTCAAAATGCCTCAAATAATAAAGATCAATACATCTCAAAATAGAATATTAAAATATTATTCTTGGATAAGGAATACTCTCTACTCCTTAATGTGCCTAGAAATTTAATTTTTCTCATGTGTAACATCCTGCATAAAAAATGACAAAGTTAGTTTATTGATAAATAAAAATAGTTACATTAGGGATATATTAAAAATAGAATCATTTTCACCCTTAATAAATTAACTATTTAAAATACACTCACCTCATAGCAAAATGAAAATAGTAATATTACCTCCAAATCTTTCATCGGGTGAGTGCAATTTATGTTACTTATTTTTCTAGAATCATAAAGCCATTAATAAAAATAATTTACCCTAAGAAATGTATTTTACCAAAACTCAACCTTTAGGGCAAAGCTATTTTTATTGCAATAAAACCCTCACAAAATTCCCCTGATATTTAGGAGATTTTCAAGAATGATCTATAAAATGGAAATCACCTAAAATAAATAAAAAATTAAGATCAAGCACATTGCACGAGCTCAAAGTTTGTGTTAGTTTCTAAAACATCATAACACTCTCCAATTAATATAATTAAGACTGATTGTAAAAAAAATAAAAATACTGTGATGGAATTCAATCAGTGTAATGTCCCTTTAAGAGAAAACCACTCAATGTCTAGAGAATATGATTTTGAGAAAAATTTAACATTTCACATAGTGAATTGTATTTGGATTTATTTTACAAGATATATAAAATATAATATAATACTAAAATTTGACATAATAGTACTTGGATGTAAACAAAAATGCCAAGGCATCTTACTTTCAAACGAAAGAATCACATCATAGGTTCCTGAGAGTTGATCATAGGTAATACACACACTCAAATGGAGAAAATTACTTTCAAGTGTGAACTTGGAACTCTAAAATTTGAAAATTTTAAGGTTCCAATAGGTTGAATTATTTGTTACTTCACAAGAGGGAAAGCATAGAGTTAATGAATAAACCTACACCAATAGACCTATCAGAAGAAGAGCTTCATGGATATATTATTAATGGTTTTGTATCCATTTTGAGCACATTGAAGACATGTTGGGATACATACTTAGGATTTTTGAAGGGTGCTTACCCGGATATTTTCAAGTATATCTAGATCTGGTAATCACATTTTGGTTTGTACAAAATTTCATTTCTTATTCTTTTTTTTCTCCAACTTTGTCATCGATGTCAAACGGGGAGAGGTTGATGTGAAAAATGATTGGAACATAAGAAGTAATGTATATCTCAGGGGGAGCAGTCTTCCAATAGTTTTTGAGATTAGTTTTGGAGTGTTTGGTAGGGAACTTGAACAACATTTCAGCGATCCATTTTTCACATGAGTGTTGCCATAAATGCCAAAGGGGGAGATTGTAGGCAATTGACACTCATCTGGTTTAGTTGTGTTGTCATTGATCACAACACACACAATTTTGGGTTGGTCACTTAATCGGTACTCACCGACATTCATTGTTTGAAAACTGACATTCTAGTCAACCGACACCGACATCGATAGACAAGGGAAATCGACAAACTAGGAATCGGTATATGAGGCCAACAGAGGAGATTGATCTGACGAGTCTACATGAAAACAATCAAAGGCATCGGTCTCGAAGTTCAATGAATTTATTTTTGTTTTGGCTGACATGTAAATAATTTGTAATATCATTGTAGGCCGACATAAGGCATTTGTGTTTATGTTTGGGAAGGGTATTTAAGTAAGTCCGGTTAGGATATTTTGGTAAGGTAATGTAATGTAATGGAATACAGTTATGTGATATTGCACGAGCAATCTTGATCGACAGAATGCGAATGTAATATTCTATAGTTGGTCTTGGAAATTGGTTTAGAGGTTTGGGAAGCGAAGAAAGATACCGGTAAGGGAGAACACAGTGAAAATTGGTATAGACTGTGCTTTAACCAGAGCTCATCCAGCATAGCAGATGTACCTTCATAGTTCAAAATTTTATTTTTAACTCCATATTTGGTGTTTCTAGTCAGTGAGGCTCCTCTTGTGATGAGCAATGTGCTCTAGGCTGTTGGCCTTCCTTCATATGCAGGTCCTTATTGTAATATTTATTCATTTGGCTAGTGGATAGATATTGTGGGTCACCAATCCCACCGTGGTTTTTCCTCTTTGAGGTTTTCCACGTATAAATCTATGTGTTATGGTGTATTTTCTTGTGGTTGATTCATTTTTATTTGCTGTTATATTCTTTTGTGGTTACCAGTTACTAAATTACATTTTTGATAAGGTTAAAATTAAATATACTGGCAGAACATTGATTCACCCCCCTCTCTCTGTGTTCTTGGATTCCAACTGAATTCACAACCTTTTCAGAATATCCGAAATTTTTAATAGTATTCAATGTAAAAATTTTCAAACCTGCTCCTCCATCTATCAAGACTCGTTTTATTCAGTTTTTATAGATAAAATCTTCAATATGTAGAGGTAAATTATGAGGCTGGGTTACAGAAACATCATCAACTTATGTGAACGTGAGGTTATGCAAGATGGAAAGGTATCCCACCATTGCTTGAAACTGGTCCACGTTTAGATAAGTGGGTATGAAAGACTCTCTCAAAGTTTTGTCAAGGATGGCCTTATGTACATGACATAGTCTTTTATGCCATAGCCAACTTTCATCTATATGTGCAATTAAGCATGCCTTTTCACTATTATTCAAATGAAAGATATTACCTCTAGTCTGATTACCGGTTGCAATTTCCAAACTAGTTCTATTCATGATTTTGCATTTTCCATTTTTAAATTGTAACTGAAAACCTTTCTCAACTAATTGACCAACACTTAAAACATTATGTTTTAATCCTTCAACATAGTAGACATTGTCAGTGTTATGTTTACCATCAAGAGATTTTGAACCCTTACCTTTGATTGAACAGGCTTTGTCATCTCCGAATCTCACTAAACCTCCATTGTATTCTTGAAAGTTCAAGAATTTACCTTTGTCTCCAGTCATGTGATGTGAGCATCCTGAGTCAATAATCCATTCATCCTTTGATTCAACTTTAGCTGCTAGGGCTTGTTCTACCAGTTGAGCAATAGGTACCCGTTGATCTTCTGCTATAGCAACAAAGACCCATCCATTATCTACTGGATCTTCATTAGAATCATCAGTCACACCTTCATCAGCAATATAACAAGATTTATCTTTGTTTTTCTTAAATCTGTATCTCTGATATTCAGAATTAGGTTTGTATGTCCTTCCAGCTTCTTCTCTTAGTCTAGCATGTCTATCAGGGCATCTTGATGCCATATGACCAATCTTATTGTAGTTGAAACATTTAAAGGGTGCTTTACCTTCACACTTACTTCCAATTGGGCCTTTTGGCATTTTTCTTGCGAATAGTGCTTCAAGTTCATCAAGCTCTTCATTCTCCTTCCTAGTTTCTTCAAGTTCTCTTGCATAAAAGGCTCTCTAGTCTGATTTGTCAAAGGATGGAGCAAATGATGTTGATGCTTTGAAGGCCAAATCAGTTTTTATAGTAGTAACAGGACCAAATTCCTCAATTTCAAAAGCTGAAAGTTTTCTAGTCAATGTATCCCTAGTTACTGATGTATTAGGCATTGTTCTCAACTCATTTATAGCATTAACCTTCATTTTATATGCCGGTGGAAAACCTCTTAAGATTTTTGAAACAATCTCATCTTCACTCAAGGTTCCTCCACAACATTTGATACCCAAAACAATTTCATTTACTCTTTCCATAAAAACAAAAATCCTTTCATCTTCTTCCATTTTCAGATGTTCATACCTGACTCGGAAGCTTTCAAGTTTTGCAATTTTGACTGTGGAATCTCCTTCATTCAGTGTTTCCAAATGATCCCAAATAGCTTTTGCAGTGGATCTATCTGATAATCCCATGATTTGTTGATTTGATAATGCGCTCAAAAGTGCTTCTCTAGCTTTGCAATCATTTTCTTCATCTTTGGCTAAAGTAGTAGGAGCAGTCTGACTAGCTACAACAGTAGTATAACCATTCTTAGTAACTTCCCAGATGTCTTTACCAATGCAATTTAGATGTGTCTCCATTCTGATTTTCCATATCCCATAGTTGGTTCCATCAAGTTTAGGACTATCCTTTCTGAAATAATTAGTAGACATTGGATCTCCTCAAGTTGTTAAACTTCTGCAAAAAGAGGACTAGGCTTTGATACCAATTGTAGGTCCTGGAGAAAACTGAGAGGGGGCGGGGTGAATCAGTTTTCTAATAAATTCAAACCAAAAACTTATTAACCAACTTAATGATTAACACTAGTAAGACAATAAATTATGCCGACAGACAGTGTTAACAGAAAATTGCTGTACCGGTAAGAATTAATGCATGAAACATAAGCACAAAGTCATCCACAACACATGACACCAATATTTGTACGTGGAAACCCTGTAAGGGGAAAAACCACAGTGGGAAACCTTACCCACAATTAGATGATACTACTGCAGATAGTAAGTGTACAAAAAGGGGTCTGCACATGCAGAAAGGCCAACAACCTAGAGCTCATTGCTCAATCACAAATGGGAGTCACACTGACTACAGTTGGATGGTTAAATCCAATGAGAATGTACTGCACAAAATAGCATCTTCATATGCTGGATTCAGTATCGGTGTAATGCTGATATGCATTTACAAAAACCTAACTTCACCTTCAAATGATGTCTTCGTGTATATCCCTGCTTGATCTCGCATATACCCTTCCTTAAAACTTTTTCGCATTCCACACTTGATCTTACAAATAAGATCTTACATTTATACCATACCCTAAGACCAATTTTAGTAGGTCGGCTCTACAAGATATTACAATAAAAATATTTTACAAATAATACAATATCCAATGCAATAACCGATTGAACATGTCGGCTTGATGCATTTACAACAATAATAAATCATCTCCATAGCGTGCCTTGCTGATCTAGAAAAGATAAGCCTGCCGGTGAAACCCTAGATAACCTGGACCTATTTGCAGGTAAAAGCAAATATGCAAATAAGAGTATACCAATGATTATTACTTCAAAATAAAGTGTCCACATGATGTCTTCGACATTACCAAGTATCTTCCATGTCATTGCAGATACCGGTGAACATTATATCTTGCCAGTGAACATTATATCCTGCCGGTAAACCATATACTAGTAATTGTTGCACAGTTTACTGTTTGCTGGTGAATGTTGTTGGATCTCCAAAGTAGGTGTATTTAGTAGGTTTTGACATCAATGACAAAACCATACCAAAATACCAACACATAAATCCCAAGGTTTAACACTATAGAAGGCAACCATCAATATCAATCCAACATAAAGGCAAGGACTAACATTTATTGTAGTCTTCGGAGTGAAATTCTTGTAAGACCTTCATATTGACCCAACATTCTCTTACAAGAGGTATGAAAAAATGGAGAACAATCCATACATGGTCATAAGGAAAAAAGAAGAAGCTCAGCTCTAGCACCTCTCCTTATAATAAAAAAGTATGCTTCTTTAATCTTGTTCAGTGAATTTAATATATATACCATCAATATAAATTCTTAGCAAGTTTTTATGTTGCACACATACCTCACAACCAAAGGAAGAACTTCAACTACAGTAGTTCTCTTTATTAAAAAAAAGTATGAAAATTTCAAGATGTTCAAGCAGGATATTATGTTCTTCTGAAGGACGACAGTATAGATCTCAACAGATTATGGTTAGTTTGAGAAAAAACATTTGTTACTTTATAATGCACTTTATGGGTTCGCACCAAACTCCTCCATTGCTATCAATTCAACTGCTGCAATTGTTTATCACTAACATCAATATGCCAATTAACCATTTTGTTAAATCTTTCTTTAATATGAGTACGAATTCACACACTATCATCAGTGATAACTAATTCTTGGTTTAATCAAATTATTTACTATTTGAGGTTTGGGACTTATAAAGGAAAAAACAAACCTTTATATTGAAAGATTTACGAAGAAGAAGATGATAATGCACATGGAGCAAAAGAGCACATAGAGCACATCAAATATACACGGGTAGCTTCTCACTTAAAAACCTTTCATCTAGTTTAAAACCAAAGATTCATTTCTACACATCTGGCATAAATCATTTTAAATTTTTATTTGTACATTTGTATTGATTATATACTTTTTCCCTTCAAGTATACCACCAACACATATGTGCAATTTAGTTATTATTCATTTCAATACTTTCTTTGCAGTGGATAGATGGTTTATATTTTAACCAATGTTCATATTGTTAATTTTATAGGTTTCTAAACACATAGCTCAAACAAACAACAAGTCCACAGAGAAGCTCAAAACAATCAGGAGGCATTTGGTGTATGTTAAGCTTTATGTTGGGCATTGTTTTTAGTACAATAGATTTTACACAGACAAAATGATATGGTTTTTACTATCGTTTAGACAAACAATAATCTGTATAATGTGGCTACTTTGTGTTTATTTGTGTACTGGTTGTTTTGTTATAAAAGTTCTAGTAATTTACACTTATTGTCAAAATCAATGCGAGTAAAGACTCATAAGTCCCTTCAGAATAGTATGTAGTTCAATAAATTCATAAGGTGCATCCAAATTTTCTTCGAAAGAACAAGTCACTATTATTAGAACCATGAACAAATACAAAGTCATTAGTGACTTGGAATCAATAAATGTTTTGATTTTCTCTATTTTATCTTTGCCCTCTCAAGGATTAAAACAAGCAATTAAAAAGGAAAGATGGGGATAGGAAAAGATTTAAGTACTCACATCAACTTATAATTTAGAAAAAACATTACTTGTTAAAAAAACACTAGAAAAAAACATTAGTAATGATTAAAAAAACATGACTTTTTAAAAAGTGAATTAATTGTAAGTTGGTTTCTTGTTTTTGCAAAATATTTTCCTAGTGAATGATTTAGTTGTATTTCTCAAGAATGATATGAAGTCAGTGAAAAGAAATATTAGAAAAGGTAATTTCTCCAGACTTTGCTAGCAATAGCCAAATATATGTTGTTCCTTTTCTCTTTCATCTTGCAATTTGTTGTTTGCACATGCTTTCTTCAAGTCTTCCACAAGCTTGTGAAATTGCTTTAATACGTTAATTGAGAGCACTTCACTTTCAGTTTGGTGAGATCCAGGCCAATTGAGGGAGGTGGAATCCGTTTCAGATACTACTTCATTGTTTATTGGTTCAAGCATTGGGTTTGGTGATAGATGCTTGTCTGACACACTGCCAGGTATGCCAACAATATCTTCAAGTCTATCGCCACTATCCATAGCCTATTGGAACAAGGTAATCACAAAGTAAGTCAACATGTTCTCAATTGTTTAATCTCCAATGCTTTCGGTTTTAAAATCCAATCTTCCTTTATATGATTAATTCCCATTTTTTTGTGTGTGTTTTTTTATTACAATTTAATTATGGGGAGACTTATTTTTGGTTACTAATTTAATCAATGCAATGAATTTGTTGAACACGGTATATGAGATTCAAAATGATGGTGTGTAGAAACAAAGATGTGACAAAGCATATGAACTATTTGACAAAATATCTCGAAAAGATGCATCATTTCATCTAATCCACTAATAAAAGGGTACGCACAAAATAGATCTGTACAAAACATTGAAGGCTATCGAGAAGATATTTTGCAACGATAAAGACAAGATCCACTATTTAGAACAAGGTGTACATACCCATCCTCAACTTTCTTCAACAATTTGTTCATAGATATTTCCTTAGTTTGTAACAATATGGTTTGCTGGATCTGACTCCAAAAATGTGTATCCCAATAATTTCTAATGGTCCATCAAGTCTTCAAAAGTAATTTTTCTCTCTTTGTTCCATTAGGAACAAAAGTCTTGGTTATCATCTTGATGAGTGTAGAAATACATTATTACAATTTTTTTGTCTATGTTAGTAAACTTTTGACAATGCTAGTATGGGACAGGGCCAGTTGCTGGTACATGACCGCAAGCTCTTCTAATGATTGAGCTGCAAGCTCACGTATGGAAACAATGATGCTAACTGGTAAGGGTAGCTGATAGTGTTAGTGACCAATATACCTTGAATAGAAGCACATAGTTTTATTCAAGTCCGAGTATTAGCTCAAGCTACCTATGTTTAGGCTACTTTTACAAGTTTACATTGATATCAGCAGAATGACAATGGGGACTGTAAAAATAATTGTTGTCATTACATAGAATATCATTTCACAAATTTTGTCTAAATTCTTTCTAATGTACAACCTCCTTAAAACCCTACATGGATCACTATTAATTTATTAAAGTTTATGGGACTGTTTTTATATCCCAGACCTGCATACCCAACAATTTGATAGAGATGATGATGCACTTGTAAGTTGAAATAATAGATGGACCACTCTTAAAAGTATAATAAACACTTCACTTATAGAAAATGTCTATTCCACAGGATCAGTGGACATTATTTCAAACAAACTCAAATCGCAAAACTATGCAAGGTGAGCTATTGTAAGCATCATAATCTCTGTATTTTATTAGAAGTTAATAATCTCTATGTTTTATATACTAAATTTTATTCTTACCGTATGTTATTCAACAGGCCACTTGAGAGTTTCAAGACATAAAATTCTAAATTCCCGTTTATTCAATCAAATTCTAATGAAATTTTGACATAGCTAGTAAGTCTTCTAACTTAATTGCAATGCATATCTACTAAGTCTTTTACCCTAATTTGAATGCCCCAATTTAAAAAAAATTATATCTAGTTTAATTGGGACATGAATCGAGATATTATTTCTAATTTTAAGTATTTTAAGCTATCATTAATAACTTTTTAAAGAAAAAATTGTTTAATTTTTTTATTTATTGACCACAAATAAGTTATTCAATTAATAAAATTTATTTTATAAATAGATTATTTTGTTGCACATAATTTTTTCTTTAATAACTTTCTATAAAGAAAATAAAATTTCATTGATTACACATTAGTTAGTTATTTACTTCTTAAAAACATATTATTAATTGATATTGTTGAACTCATACTATCTAATTTAATTAGGATATGCATATAAATACTATCTTTAATTTTAGATATTTTGGAAAAATAGTTATTTAATTTAATTTTAATTTTTATGTTTGATTTTACCAACTTTCTATAAAGGAAATCAAATTTTCTCTAAAAGAAAATAATTTTTAATTGAGTACACATTAGTTCCTTATTCATTGTACTATTTAATTAGTAGAAATTATCTTTAAAATAAATTATTAACACATTTTGTTGAATTTTAAAATTAAACTATCTAATTTAATTCAATACATGATAGAGATATCTTTAGTTTTAGATATTTTGAAAAAATAGATATTTACTTCAATTTTTAATTTTATTTTTGATGGCTACCTTTTATAAATTTTTATAAATAAAATTTTAATCTAATCGATTAGGTTTAGAAATCAATCAGGGTTAGGATTAGTTAGTGTTAAGATTTAAATAGGCTTGGTGTTAGAGTGGGGTTAGGGTTAAGGTTAGGTTAAGTCATGATTAGGGTTACCATTATGATGAAGCATGGAGTTAGGGTTACAGTTAGAGTTGAGTTAGGGTTAGAGTTGAGTAACGGTTATTATTAGTACTCAAGTTCAATTTAGGTTGGAGTTAGTATTAGGATTCAAATTACAGTTAAAGAAATTACTATTAGGATTAAGATTAGGGTTCAATTAGTATTAGGATTAGAATTGATAAAATTAATCTACAAATGATAAAGAGGAAGAAGAAAGTGATATCAAACTACACACCTATGAGAATAATATTGTAGTAGTGTTGGTGTGCTCACATGGAGGAACCAATGCCAAAGGGAATAAAGAGAATAAAATATAATATAGGTAATGTGGAAAAATTCTTTATGCATCAATATATAATTATCAACATGCAACCTATGTACATTATGAAGGTTTGAATGTATCATATTAAAAATCATTTTTGTAAAGAATATAGAATGAAGTCCATAATGAAAATAATATATTGAAAGGTTATTTAGAAAAGGTTTCATTAAAATGTCATTAGACATGTAGTGTTGTGGTTTAAAACACTTTGTTGGTGAAGTGGTCACCAAGGTTCAAATCCCTGTTGGGCCATTGTGCTCGCAAGGCCTTGTGCCTTCGTTGGCTCATTGTGCTCACGGATTTGAACAAGTGAAGTGTGGGGATGAGCCCCCCGATTGTGGCCTCACTAGTTCATAGCTCCAGGTCAAAAGAGTTCACGTGGAGGCGAAGGGCATGTCGTGTCTGCATCATCGATCACATTAAAAAGTTTACTAGGTATAATTGCTTTATTTTTTTTTTTAAAAGAAGGGTTTTATTAAAATTTAAATAGATGAACTCAATATAATGAGATTGTATGTAGGTGCTAGAATCTTCTTTTTTTCTAATGATTGTGTGTAGAATATGTCTAATTTTTTAACATCAATGAAAGGAGAATGCAAGTTCAATTCAAAGTCCCTTTATTCGTCAAATATTGGATATAGTTGTAAAAGTTAATTCATGCCTTTTTTAAATTGATATCAAAAGTTTCAAGATGTGAGTAGTCCCAATATCAATACTTCATCAAAGCATATTTATTCTAGTGTGACAATGACAATGTTTATACATTCAATTATAACCTTTTGTCAAATTATATAAATTACTATCGGCATAACCATTGCACCTCATTTAGATGCAAGCGCTAGTCTTACAATTCTTTAAAATAATACATAATTATTTATATTTTTTCATTACAAGAGTCTCTTCTACTTGTCCTCTGTTTAACAAGAACATATGACTATGATCTCTATGGAATGCGCAACTTATAGACTATATAAAACAAATGCTTTCACACACCACATAAAATGGTACACCTTTCACTTCTGAAATGATGTGGCATATTCCATGTATCCCCTAACTCGTGAAGCAACTCTCTGAAGGTCCTTTGGATACTTGAAAGAAATTACTTCATCCACCCCCTCATTTAGATTTCATGATGAATTGCATGTCCTGCACATTTGGTTTTCCCCATGGGCACATCTTTTTCCACCGTGATCTACAATGAAAAACCATGTCTTTTGTCATGTGCATGTCACCATGATCTATGCCATGAGCTCTTTTTTATTGAAATGACTAATTAGTACATTGCAACTACTGTGCTAAACAATATCTTATCATCCATTCATTGTCTATTCATGCCCTTAGCGCTGAAAATCTTGTCGTCTCTAGTATTTGGATAAAACCATATTTCCACAAGGTGACATATGTTTGGGTTATGTATATTCTATTCGACAACTTGAATCAAACATTAAGCTTAAAAGTGTTAAACATTCAGAGTTGAGTGGTATTCTCTAGACTTGATATGTTACTTAGTGTGTGGGGTCTAAGGTTTTAAAACAAAACTTATTAAATTGCAATAAGAAGTCATAAAAGAATCACCTCCTTAATATCTTTTAAATTGGCAGATCAAATGATGGCTTCAATAAGTAAATTTTGTTTATCCTTGTCTCCTTAGTTATCGATATGCGTTTCTTATCCTTCTTTACGTCACAAAGTAGCTTAAGTCATCCTTTGCAGCTATTTCGAACTGGTATAGCGACACAATAGTCCACCTACATGGCCATAGTGCCTTCATCCAATATTGGCCTATTCCCTATCGACATGCCATCTATAAAATGACAATAGTCTTTAATGCCTTTTCAAATGGAATGTTGTAGGATTTTCTCTTGGATTACTCATTATCTATGAAATTTATCCTAAATAAACCTTTTGGTTAGTAGTAAAAGCTCAAAACTAAGTAACCAAATATATATATATATATATATATATACCTCTTGAGTTTTCTTGATGAGATCTTTTTGTAGTATTTCTCCCAAGATTTCAACATTTAAGAATGACATAAGAGCACTCTCACATACCAAGAGATGTTTCTAAGACAATATATTCTATATTCCCTTTCCAATATTAAAAGGACCATGATGTATTGTTCCTTGTCCACTTAATAATCAATCTTAGAAACTATTGTCCATGGATGTATCGAAAATCTCCATTCTTTTTTGAGCTTCCTTTTTGTTATTTGGTGACATTAGGTTTAGGATACCTTCTTTCACTTTCCAAACTCCCTTTCTAAATAATGAAGAGCCAACTTCTAAAATCCTGGAGGTCATTCCACAAGATGTAACAGGCCGCACCTCTATGGAACTTCCTGACTGGCTTGCTTCAAGTCTTTGAACCTGATTGGGGATCAACAATATTTTTTGACATACCCAGTGGGACCACCCCAAATACCTTGGTATTCTCAAGAAAATGTGATGGGAAGTTATTCTTATGGTTTCTTGCAAGAGAGCTCAATTATGCCCTTGTTCCATAGGGTTTAAGGTTTAAAGAAAACACTTATTAAATTGCAATTAGAAGTCACAAAAGACTCACCTCCTTAATATCTTTTAAAGTGGAACATCAAATGATGGCCTCAATAAATATATTTAGTTTATCCTTGTCTCCTTAGTTATCGATATGCATTTCTTATTCTTGGTTAAGTCATGGAGTAGCTTAATTCATCATTTGCAACTAATTTGAACTGGTATAGCCACACAATAGTCCGCCTACATGGCCATTTTGCCTTCATCCAACATTGGCATGTTCCCTATCGACATGCCATCTATAAAATGAAAATGGTCTTCAATACCTTTTCAAATGGAATGTTGTAGTATTTTTTTCTCTTGGATTACTCATTATCTATAAAATTTATTCTAAATAAACCTTTTGGTTAGTATTAAAAGCTCAAAACTAAGAAACCAAATATATATATATATATATATATATATATATATATATATACTTGTTGAGTTTTCTTAAGGAGATTTGTTTGCAGTATTGCTCCGAAGATTTCAACATTTAAGAATGACATAAGAGCACTCTCAATTCCCTTCCCAATATTAAAGGGACCATTATTGTGCCTTGTCCACTTAATAATCGATCTTAGAAACTATTGTCCATGGATGTTTCCAAAATCTCCTTGGTTTTTTGAGTTTCCTTTTTTTTATTTGATGAGGTTAGGTTTAGGACGCCTTCTTTTATTTTCCAACCTCCCTTTATAAATAATTAAGAGTCAACTTCTAAAATCCTAGAGGTCATTCCACAAGATGCAACAAGCCCCACCTCTATGGAACTTCTAGACTGCCCTGCTTCTGGTCTTCGAACCTGATTGGGGATCAACAATATTTTCTAACACACCTAGTAAGACCACCCCAAATACCTCTATATTGGGTTGGTATTCTTAGGAAAATAGGATGGGAAGTTATTGCTATGGTTTCTTGTAACAGAGATCGGTTATGCCCCTATTCCCTAGGGTTTAAGGTTTTAAGACAAAACTTTTTAAATTGCAATGAGAAGTCACAAAAGACTCACCTCCTTAATATATTTTAAAGTGGCACATCAAATGATGGTCTAAATAAAAGAAATTGTTTATCCTTGTCTCCTTAGTTATCAATATGCATTGCTTATTCTTCTTTAAGACACAGAGTAGCTTAATTCATCCTTTGCAGCTAATTTGAACTAGTATAGCCACACAATAGTCTGCCGACATGGCTATTGTGCCTTCATCCAACATTGGCCTATTCCCTATCGACATGCCATCTATAAAATGGAAATGGTCTTCAATACCTTTTCAAATGGAATGTTGCAGGATTTTCTCTTGGAATACTCATTATCTATTAAATTTATTCTAAATAAACCTTTTTGGTTAGTAGTAAAAGATCAAAACTAAGAAACCAAATATATATATATATATATATATATATATACCTATTAAGTTTTCATGAGATCTGTTTGTAATATTCCTCCGAAGATTTCAACATTTAAGAATGACATAAGATCACTCTCACATACCACAAGATGTTTCTAAGACAATATATTCTATATTTCCTTCCCAATATTAAAGGGGCCATGATGTATTGTGCCTTATCCACTTAATAATCGATCTTAAAAATTATTGTCCATGGATGTTTCCAAAATCTCCTTTCTTTTTCGAGTTTCCTTTTTGTTATTTGATGAGGTTAGGTTTAGGATACCTTCTTTCACTTTCCAACCTCCCTTTCTAAATAATGAAGATACGACTTCTAAAATCCTGGAGATCATTCCATAAGATGCAATAGGGCTCACCTCTATGGAAATTCTTGCCTGCCTTGCTTCAGGTCTTCGAACCTGATTGGGGATCAATAATATTTTCTGATACATCCGGTGGGAGCACCCCAAATACCTCTACATTGGGTTATTATTCTTAGGAAAATGTGATGGGAAGTTATACCTATGGTTTCTTGAAAGAGAGATCGGTTATGCCCCTATTCACTAGGGTTTAGGGTTTTAAGACAAAACTTATTAAATTGCAATGAGATGTCACAAAAGACTCACCTCCTTAATATCTTTTAAAGTGGCACATCAAACGATGGCCTCAATAAACAAATTTTGTTTATCCTTGTCTCCTTAGTTATTGATATTTATTTCTTATTCTTCTTTAAGTCACAGAGTAGCTTAATTCACCCTTTGTAGCTAATTTGAATTGGTATAGCCACACAATAGTCTGCTAACATGGCCATTGTGCCTTCATTCAGCATTGATCTATTTCCTATCGACATGCCATCTATAAAATGAAAATGGTCTTCAATACCTTTTCAAATGGAATGTTGCAGGATTATCTCTTGGATTACTCATTATCTATTAAACTTATTCTAAATAAACGTTCTGGATAGTATTAAAAGCTCAAAACTAACAAACCATATATATATATATATATATACACCTATTGAGTTTTCTTGAGGAGATCTATTTGCAATATTGCTTCGAAGATTTCAACATTTAAGAATGACAGAAGAGCACTCCCATATACCACAATATGTTTCTAAGATAATATATTCTATATTCCCTTCCCAATATTAAAGGGACCATGATGTATTGTGCCTTCTCCACTTAATAATCGATCTTAAAAACTATTGTCCATGAATGTTTCCGAAATCTCCTTGCTTTTTTTAGTTTCCTTTTTGTTATTTGATGAGATTAGGTTTAGGATTCCTTTTTTCGTTTTCCAACCTCCCTTTCTAAATAATGAAGAGATGACTTCTAAAATCTTGGATGTCATTCCATAAGATGCAACAGGCCCCACCTCTATGGAACTTCATGACTGCCCTGCTTCAGCTCTTCAAACCTGATTGGGGATAAATAATATTTTCTGACACACCTAGTGGGATTACCCCAAATACCTCTACATTGGGTTGGTATTCTCAAGAAAATGTGATGGGAAGTTATTCCTATGGTTTCTTGCAAGAGAGATCAGTTATGCCCTTGTTCCCTAGGGTTTAAGGTTTTAAGACAAAACTTATTAAATATCAATGAGAAGTCACAAAAGACTCACTTCCTTAATATCTTTTAAAGTGGCATATCAAATGATGGCCTCAATAAACAAATTTTGTTTATCGTTGTCTCCTTAGTTATTGATATGCTCTTCCTATTCTTCTTTAAGTCACATAATGGAATGTTGCAGGATTTTCTCTTGGCTTACTCATTATCTATGAAATTTATTCTAAATAAACCTTTTGTTTAGTAGTAAAATCTAAAAACTAAGAAACCAAATATATATATATATATATATATATATACTTGTTGAGTTTTCTTGAGGAGATCTATTTGCATCATTGCTCCCAAGATTTCAACATTCTTCTCACTTAGAGTTCATGTGGATAGAAATTTTTACTTCTAATCCAAGTGCATTGCTGGAAGGACTACCCATATTATGTGGGTTTACCTTGTGATGCAAGATAATTATATGATGTACCTTTGGATAAAGGAAAAGGTGATTTGGAACTTTCTTCAAAGATTAGTTAAAGTTGTTTTTTTGAACATGGTGACTATAATCAATAGAAAAGATCATAATGAGCATGGATCCATATCTAACCTATAGAAAATCTGCCCAATCTAGAAAGTAGAAGAGCTCAAGTCACTTCTCTATGATTTGCATCCCATACTAGGCCTAATTCTATTGCTAGTTCTAGAATATTAAAGGCCCATTTCACTATGTGACTCAATTTTTAAAATGTAGCAATTATTATAGTAGAAAGGTAGTGTTGTACTTATAATCTTAATGCTAGTAAAAACCTTTGAAAGATGTTCAAAATCGTAGTTTATGGGAAAACATTAGAAGATTTGATACTCTAAGATGCATATCTGTATGATAATTGTTTACAATTGCATAATTTCAAGGAATATAATAGAACAATTATTATGACACAAAAAATTCAGCCTAAAACACCAAAGATTTGCCATTTTTTAGAAAATGCCAAACTATTGACCAATCAATGTATTCCATAAAATGTGAATAAAATGTTGACAGAGGAAATACAAATTATCAGCCACCATTGCTATAAGTACTTGGTTATAATTTATAGTGGATCATATGGATTAGATTTGGATATACATAGAATAAGCTCATAGTTAAGAGATGGCTCATTTGAATGGTTCTCAATGGATGTATCTTTTGATAGGTTTGCATATGGAATGCAAATGGTTGTCACATGGTAACAAGGTTTGAGAATAATTTTAAGTTTGTTAAAAGAAATTCTTTTTTGACCTTATAACAATGTTTTATATACCATAAAATATTCAAGACCTTAAAATACGTACCTGAGACTTTCATAACTATTCCCATCGATATTTGAATCTATGAGATACTTGATGCTGAATAAATGAACAGGTACTTTATATTTTTTTAGAATGCATCAATACTTAATATTTGAAAGGTGACTATCTAGTATTTAGTTATTTTATTAATAGCTATAAATTGTCTTTGTCTCAAAATTGTATAAAGTTTTAGCAAAGGGTTTGATTTTTCTATTGATGATGCATCTGGCAAGATTCCCCATTGCAGATTAATACCTATGCGCTAAACTAAAACAATAGGCACTAGGAAGAACATAAGCATTAGAAGATTGGTTTTTTTCTCGTCTTACTCTTGCAACCTCTATCATAACTGAGGCTTGATTCTAAAATTGTATGACTACAGTTCACAGTTTAAAATGTGGGACAATAGAGATATGAGTATCACAACATTTGCTTGAATTTTTAAAGAGATGTTAAACAATTTATGGTCGTTCATCAAAGCATGAGGATAGAGGGATGCCTCTAATGCCGTAATTGTGACATCCCTAATAAATAAAAAAGGATTTTATATCACCACAGTTGCTAGAAGACATGTATACAAGAACTAGAAGATCAGACCAATAACAAGACAATAGATGGACCTCACAACTTGACATGTTTGATAGTAGTACAATCAAGCTGGCAAGTTGAATGCGAAGAAACTCAAAAAAAATGAAGTCAAGTGAGTGAGATGATATTTTAAGCATGGCGCTAGCAAGATGCATAAACTGTATCAACACAGAGTCTTAAAACATTTGGTCTCTAGGGATGCAACACACACTAGAGATTAACAAAATAGATCTATTGGAGGGGGTTCAGAAGCTCTTGGGTAAAGGACTGGAAGCATCTCCCGACCTTGATGCCTAAATGTTCCCATTGAGCTATATTATGTTTGTCTTTGATTTTCTTTCTTAACCAAATCAAGACTCCTATGCCAACTTCCATAGTTCTCTTCTCTTTTCCTCACTATTATACGATTCACTTTTCTAATATTTCTATATTTCTATAGGCCTCATCATTGTGCCAACTTCAAATGAAATCCAATATCTTGATTTATTCCCTACTCATATTTTCTTTTCTTAAGTTTAGCTTCCCCACTACAAAGTTTGCAAGTGATGGCAATTATAATTTTATTAAATGAGGAAGATGAACACCCATAACAACTTTCTAATATTCATAACAATTTTATCCTTCAATATTTCCTTTCAATAAATAATAAATCATCTATAACAATTAATTATCTATTTTAGATAACAAATTTAGTAATTGTGTAGTAAAATTTAAAATCTAACGAAAAAAATATTAATGGTAAAATTTATTTATTACTGATGGAAAATTCATTATCTATTATAAATGATATACAAACAATATTAAGAGTATTTATATACATAATATTTACAAGATTGATGCAACCTTAATCCTAACTTATTAGTTTGTATTAATAGTTCTTTTATAATTTTGTAAAATGAGAAATATATTTGTATGTAAGAGATTTTAGATTGTAAGCGTAGATATAAATGAATGTTTCTAAATACTAAAACATATCATTAAATGGACACAAATATTTTGTTTAATGAAAATTAAAAAACCAAATTTAAACTTTTGAATTTACTTTAAGACGAGTTAAAATGTACGAAAATAAACATGTAAATGCTTTTTACAATTGCTACTGACATATGTGAATTCTATTAGTGTTGTTTAGTTAGATGTCTCCTAAATCTAGGAGGTTTTAGTTCATCCCTTTGTGATTTGTGTAACCTAATGCTTTGACTGCCCAATCCAAACTACTTCATGGCTTTTGGTGCCTTGATGTCATTTCCAGCCCCTTATACTTTAATCCTATGGTTATTAAACTAATCCATATCATGTTTGCACTCCCATTTTTTATTGATCGAGAGTGGAAGCTCGCTTTTGGCTTCTGTTGCCATTTGTGGGCCCTTGGTCATTAGAGAGCTTTGAGCAGCATTGTCTATGAATTCTAGAAATTTACTTCTCTTGGTTAATTAATCTCTACCTTTTTATAAAGAATTTGGGATGTTTAAGCAAAATCCACCAAAGGAATTTGATTGTAATATAACATATTATACATAAACCATCTTATTAGATCATTGATTTTTAAATATAAGATGAATTCTTTTTGCCAGCAAATTCGACCTATTCTTGAAGAATAAGTCTACCGAGGAGGAGGCCCCAATATTTTCAACTAGCGGATGCAATCCATCAAATACCAAACAATATTGAAACTACTAGTAAGAATAAGCGCAACATATATAGCTAGTTGAATTTATATATGAAAATCTACAGACCCACAATTCAAGATGAGGGAACAAACGGTGGGCGATATGGATATGGCACGCCCGTTTTACAGAGTGGACAACTTTTCCTCCTTTCTAACCATTGGCGAAGGCAATCCGAGTGAAAAATATGTGTTTTGTGACATGGCATTTGACAGGCCTCTTCACCCACCTCATATTCAATCCTACAAATTGAACACAGAGGAACTTCGTTAATATGAAGATTATATATCTTGATGGTACCAAAGGCATCTATCAACTCTCTCGCCTCCTCCTCCATCTGTTGAGAAACAACATCAGGTTGGACTGGTAACGGGAATAGCAGGATCTCAAACTCGACATCTGAGTCAAATTCAAAGAAGTCATCATCCAGTACGAACAGGTGCGGAATCTCATCATATCTGATATCTTCTATCGTCTGCGTTTGTTCAATTTGCTCATTCCCAGTAACTTCCATCCTCTCAAATTCTTGAACTTCACCATCTTCGATTTGTAATGGCATTTGGGTTTCCATAAATTCCGGTTCTACGCTCATGAAATCACAGGAAGAATCTGTATCTAATTCACTAAGAATGCCAATCATATCTTCCTGTCTTAGGTGCGGTTCTGTCCCCATTCTTCTTCTTAAGCGTCGTTCTTCGTCTACTGTCCTCTGTGTTATGGCTTCCCATTCTGATCTCCGGCGTAAAATCTGTCTGTTTATCTGCAATTCTCCTCTCCTTTCACGATCTCTCTGATTTCGATATCTTTCTTCCCTCGGCGGCATTTCTGGTAGAATATGTGATGATTTTATAAAAACAAACTTATCAATTTACGAATAGCTATTCTCTCGCAATCTGCAGTCGATGGGTACTGTGAAGAAGGGTGCATAAAGATTGTTATGAGCGTAGATTTATCTCCTTTCTCGCTTTATACAATGCTTAAAGGGTGCGAGGAATGTTGAGGTTAGCATTTTGTCATGCCCTCATTAGAAGGGCGTAATAAGGATTAAGTTAAAATTTAGCCATGATAAATTAGACATGAATCAAGTGAGTCATCAAGTGATGATAATGTAACATTACTAAAATATATGAGAACTAGAATAATATTTTTTTTAACTTGCTACATATTGACAAGGTTCATTCATCTATTATTATTATGATTAATTATCTATCCAAAGAAAAATGCGTGAAACCTATCATTAATAATAACAAATTTACATATTTATTTTATTTGATCAATAGTTCTTTTATTACCCATATATTATATATCCAAGAAGTTCTTGGGGCCAAAAGACTTTATGTTTTAATCGAGAATTCAATAACAAGTGAAATTATGTTAGTTTCATTATGCACTAGGTTTCACATGATACTAGAAGATATGAAAATTTATTATAATTGGTAATAATAGATTCCTAGATAAAACACATACATAGATTAGTTTGAGTGTAATACTACTAAATATCTTTGTACGGCAAGGTTTCCAAATATACATGAGCACATATAGATAGCATATAATATGTAAGGTTCTACAAAAATCTTGTTTATGCAATAAGAGAAAATTCTACTTTAAACATTCTAGCCAACATGCGATGACCCAAAAAAAAAGCACATTTCACAATAAGAGAAAATTCTACAAAACAATTGTTTTTGCAATGCCATGCTATAGATTCCCTATAATTGATTGTAACCAAAATATCAACTAGTTTATTTAATTTCTAAGTATTATCTATATTTAAATCCGTGAGATACTTGATGTGGAATAAATAAACAGGTAATTTATATTTTTTTTCATAGAATACAACAATTATTAATGTTTGAAAAGTGACTATTTAGTTATTTTAGTAATAGCTATTGTAATGTCCCCAATTTAGGAAGTAAAAGATATACAATTTAATGACAAGAATGAACAACGGAAGCCAAAGGAAGGATATCAATGTGATCCACAAATCAGCGATTAAGGATAGTAATCAGTAATATCCCCACCATGTAAAGATAGCTTACTATTGATGAAGCGATCCTTGTAAGCACGTAACCAACCAATGTAGAAGAACATCTGAAATTATTATGTGGTATTACAGAAGTCAGCAAGAGTAATATTATAAGGCAGCGATACTAATACGAATATTGTAGAAGGAGCTCATCATAAGATATCAAGAATATTGATTAAGAGAAGGACACTTGATCATGGCATAAGAGGGATCATCGTAAACCATCAAGTATCGTGAATAAGTATCATAAGTGTTGATCACTATGGACGAATTGTGGGCAAGACTTATAATTAAGACAAAGATCGATCGGTTAGAAGAATGGTATGGAGCGATTAACTGAAGACTTCCGTATGACTAGCAATTCATTAAAAATTGTTAAAACAGAAGACAAATTAGAAAACCAGAAATTATACACAAACACAAGAATTTATCGTGGTTCATCAATTTGGTTACATCCACAAGAAAAGCAGAGCAGAGATCTTTATTATTATCGCAACTTACATGCATAGGGATTTAACCTCATATATATACAATAGTCTTCAAGTAAAGACGAAGAGACATAGATTGGAAGGTAAAATGAATAGTCAGACTTCACATCCCAACAATCTCCCACTTGAAGTTTGACTCACGCTGCAACTTCACATCTGAAGAACCTCCCACTTGAAGTATATCCCCTTCTTTCCATTCTCAACCAATATCCAAACACAATCACCAAACCCATGGTAATAAACTAGCTAAGAATCAATCACCATAGCTGGAATAAGAACCACAGCTAATTGCTAATCACATCCAACTATCCACATAAAATCAAATAAAATCATGCCACATATCTAGCCCATGCAACAATTCTGTGTAATCCCACTTCCAACAAAACACACCAAAAACCATTGATGGGCAAAAAAAAATTAGAAGACGCTTATATAGTAGTCCACATGTTGCATGAGCAATGTTAACCAATACCTCAAATCTACCAAGAAGCACTAACATAAAAGGTGTGGCAATAATCAAATCACAATTATCTGCAACCTACTGCAAATTCTCACTTTACATCCTCCAAGTCCTCATGAAAAGACCACATATTGCTATTAAAAAACAATGAAGTACAACAACAATAGACGACTTCAAAAAACTCTAGGAAGAAACATCCATGCAAACCATATCTCATCCTTCTACCAACACCACCAAATGCTCAGATGTGTCAAGTATGATCTCCTTTACCTCCCCAAATAAAAGCATTAAGAACACCCAACCAACATGGATGTAAGCTCTTGTTATCAAGGAAGATCAAACTAAATATCACTCCAAAACTAGGAACCATCTCCTCCAAGGAGATAAATCTGCCTAGTAGACCAAGAGTGGGGACTAAGAATGCTCCTCCAGGATACACCAAGTCACAATGACTCTGTCCAAGAAAAATCTCCTCTAGGTCCATAATGAATGCATGTCCATCACTGGGTGTAGGCTCCTTGGCCTTCTTGTTGAAACCTCTAAAGAGATACCATCTCAACAAATGTTCTCTAATCCCAAGAGAACTCTAGCCTCAGCCAAGCCTCTTAGCTTTCAAAAGAACCTTCGTGGCCAATCCCCCAATTTGCTTGATACTAAGAACACTAACAAGACCAATATCAAAAATCCCACTGCATGTCTACATTACCTGGGAACACAACATGACAACTTGATCTTACATCTTCACAAATGAGGACCACATGCTCTAATAAGCATAACTTGCCAAGAGAACCTGTATCATACCAGAGATCTAATCTAGAATCAAGAGCCTACCATGGCATCTAAGAATCAACATCTCCAATCACATAAAGATAACCACCTCTTGACAAAAATTCACTAAAAAAATAAAAACACTCCCACTCAATGATATTATAACTTACAACTGTAATTGTTGCGTACCCTACAAGTAAAATCCAACAATTCATGTCTAGTCCTTTGCAATAACCACCTCTAGCTATCAAGAACGCTTGTTAATGAGACACCTCACAAGGGGCGTCACGCAGAATCCTCCCTGCCTCAACCAGCACAAGCTAATTGGAACCCTGAACCATCACCGTGGTCGTCTGCCCCAGGTTCTTGATTCGTTTAATCTTCACAATCCTGCTAACACCAGCTGCAACCTCTTCGACCAAATCATCGTGTCCTAGCTTCTCCTACACCATGTCTTTCCCATCTTGGTTAGATTAGATAACTTCAAGAACTGCAACTATAATATCATTCTTCTCCTAATGGTGTTGTTGCCATCCAGAACCTCAGGATTCGATGTATTTTCTTCACTATTCTTTGTATTCCATTTCTATATATTTCACTACAATTTGCACTTTTCTTAAAAAATAGGGGATGAAACAAACCTTGACATCATCTTTGCCAAGACTAGGCATACCTACCTACAGAACCAGAGCATCTCTATCTTTCATAGAATCCCATGGCTTTCTTATATCCTCGTTTCCAGACAGCATCTCCAAAACTACACATGAACTTTACCTTCGCTGCCAGATTTTGAGAAGCTAATTCAGTCAACCCAGATGCAAAAATGCTATTTGATAGACCCTCACCCTCATTGATAGATCTGGAATTCTCAATTCCATCAAGATCAAAATCACCCATTTTCTTTCTCTCGGCCTCGATTCTCGTCAAGATCTTACCACTATTTCTTCGAGGCATTTTGTCAAATAGTTCACGTACAATCAAATATATTATTGGTTACGACTTTCTGGTTCATAATCCATCAATTTTTGTGACAAGGTCATCTTTGCCAATCTTTCTTAATAATCTTCCCCAATAGGAATACTGTTGATGGAGACGAAAGTGTTTCCTTGGGCATCTTAGGCTCTTCAACCTTTGGGTATTGCCAAATGTGCAGAAACTCATCTTGGCATGAGGGATGTGTCGGAGCTTGATGGAGCCGCTAAAGCGCTTATCCTTCTTAGGGTCATAATTCTTCAGCCCACTTTGCAATTCGATGTCTCCATAAATTTTATCTTCTTCACTTTTCGTATTCCCTATCAAAATTATTTCTTCTTTCACTATGCATTGCATTGCATTCACTAAAATTTTCCTATCTTCGCTCACACGGTCTCTTCATCTCCACATGCCTGCAAACTACTCTCTAATTCCTTACGCAACTCCTCATAGTCTTTTTTTTTCTTTTTCTTAAGAACTCGACCTTTTTGACAACATCCACTAATACCCACTCAAATTACAAATATAATGTTAGGTTGAATCACAAGGCCTATCTGGTAATTGGGGATAATTTCTTAGTTGCCATATATTTGGCAATCTTGGCAGGAACCAGAACATAGGATCCAGTTCTAAAAACTCAAATTTAGAATTCACAAATTACACCAACACATGGGCATGGCTTCATCTGCTCTATCCTTAATCATCCTCTCCTTAAACCCCGCTCTCCCTGGAGCTCGCAACTGCTTTGATACCAATTGTTAAAACAAAAGACAAATTGGAAAACCATAAATTATACACACACACAAGAATTTATCGTGGTTCACCAATTTGGCTACATCCACAGGAAAAGCAGAGCATAGATCTTTATTATTATCACAGCTTACATGCATAGGGATTTAACCTCATATATATACAACAGTCTTCAATGAGAAGACGAAGAGACACAGATGGGAAGGTAAAATGAAGAGTCAAACTTCACATCCCAACAAAAATAGCCACGTTAAAGAATTAAAAGACCGAGAGTAAGAATAAGAGACAATGCGACCCATACAAACTATTAATCAATAATAGCAAATCCTACCATCAAATTATAATAACTAGTTTTCCATATACTCTCTGAGGATATGGCGGCAATACTACTCAAATGATAAACTATTTATGGATGATGAAGACAATATTCTCCAATCTACAGATCATAAATAGTAGAAAAACTCCATTGGTACTTACCAATTCAGACACAACAATATTTAAGTATTGCAGATTATTATCATTATCCAGCCACTGTGGATTCCTTGCCTTAATCCTCAAGTCATTTAACTATTATTTTGTTGATCGAGTCAAACTATTCTCTAAAGAGCTTTTACTAGAATCAAAGAATCATTTGCATAAGGAGATCAAACTAATATCTGAAGAAGCACATATTTATGTGCATAGAATCCATAGTGGGGAATAATACCACTATGTGTACTTTTAAGAGCATATCAGAGTCTACACCCATTTATCCAGTCATTATACTATAATATTATTCATGCTCAGTAGTTAGATTTCATATTCCATACCAATTGGGAAGGAAAGTCATATCCTGAGATCAAGGCTTACCAGATAATTGTCCCTACCCCATAAGCAGCCATGCAAAGGGACATTACAGCTATGAATAGTCTTTGTCACAAAACTCTAGGAAGTTTTACCAAAGTGTTTTATTTTTCTATTGATGATGCATTTGGCAAGATTCCCCATTGCACTACATTGAGGATTAATCCCTATGCGCCTTAACAACAATGGGTGCTAGGAAGAACATAAGCATTACAATGATGACATTTTTCTCATCTTACGCTTGCAACCTCTACCATAATTCAGGCTTGATTCTAAAATTGTATGACCAAAGTTCATAGTTTAAAATGAGGGACAGTAGAGATAGGAGTACATCACAATATTTTATTGAATGTTTAGAGAGCTATGAAATAATCTATGGCCATTCATCAAAGCATGAGGATAGAGGGATGCCTCTAATGCATTAGTTGTGATAGCTCTAGTATATAAGATATATCTCTACAGTTGATAGAAAGTGTTTATGCAAGAACTAGAAACATAGATTAAGAACAACACAATAGATGGATCTCACAATTTGACATGTTTCACAATGGTACAATCAACCTGGCCACCTGAAAGCAACATTCAATCTCAATAAATAATAACAATTTTATCCTTTAACTTTTAATCTTAATAAAAAAAATAATAAATCATCATTTATAACAATTAGTTATCGACTTTGGATAACAAATTTAGTAATCGTACATGTAAAAGTTATGAAACAATGTAAAATTCTAATGGTAAAATATATTTACTAATGATGGTGAATTTTTCATCCATTTTGCAAATATTATTAAGAGTACTTATAAACATAAGATTTACAAGATTGATGTTACCTTAATCCTAATTTATTTGTTATTATTTTATAATTTTATAAAATGAGAAATATATTTATATACAAGAGGTTTTAGATTACAAGATTGAATATAAATGAATGTCTTTAAATACTAGCACATGACATTAAATAGAAAAAATATTTTGTTAAAAAAAAAACAATTAGATTTGAAAATTTGAATTTATTTTAAGATAAGTTAAAAAGTAAAAAAATAAAAATATGAATGTAGAATTCTTTATATCCATTCCTTTCAAGTCATCTATACTAATAGGTGTGAATTATTTTAGTCTTGTTCATTTAAATGTCTTATAGATCTACAAGGTGGGCTTTCCTAAAACTTCAACTAATCCCCTTCTGATTCGTATAATCTATTGTTTTGATTGCCCATGCCTCACTACCTATACAAATTACCTCTTGGCTCTTGGTGCCTTGATGTCATTTGCAGCCCCTTGAACTTTACAGGTCAAACCTATGGTTATTAAACTAGTCCATATCATGTTTGTACTTGCATTTTTTAAATACTCAAATTAGCCTCGACACTCTTTCCTACTTTTTGGAGGTCCAATTTTGATGTGCCCATGGCCTATAAAAAGGTCCAAGATTCCTAAATAGGTCCATGGAATCTAAATAGGACCATGGTTGATAAATAGTTCACCTGTAAGTTCTATGGTGCCTATGACATAGAACCACCAAAATTCTAAGAAATTTGAGCCCATGACATTGTCAGTCTCCCCATAGGTAAATTTGGTCTCAATTTTTGTATATGACCATTCCAAGTTGGCCTAAATGCTAAAATATCTTGCGAAACCTATCTAAGGTATCATTTTTAATTCATTTGAACATCTCTTTAAAGTCCACAAGTTATATTAAAGAATACACATTCCTTCATCAAGAGGAGATCTAAGCACAAGGGGCATCAAGCTATAGAAAGTTGTTTAATATGAAAATGGAGAAAGGTAGGATTAGGAAAGATCCACTTTCACACAAAAATTTGAACATGAAGCCATAGAATATGTGATTGAATTTGACCAACTCTTGTCAAGGAGAGTTAAATGGTACCTTAGGGTTTGCATTCCTTTCCTACTTTGGAAAGTGTGTGGATTTGAAATGATATTGAACTAGGATGTCAATATGATGTAAATGAAAGCTTAAAATATTGTAATAGATAGATGCACAAGCATGATATTTTCAATAGGTACACAATTCAAGCACCTATGACTAAAATTTGGGGCCAAATTCACTACACAAGATCATGTAGAGTATTTTAGTCTTTTGAATTTTATACACAAACTTAGATATGAATTTCTATGACCCTACACTCTGCTCCTCTCAAATTTGGTATAGAATTGTAAGGACTAGGATTTCCAAGGCACCTTGTTCCTAGACAAGGGCTCATAGAGTGTCCTAATCTAGGGAGTCTATCTTGGTTCTAGGTATTTGTCTTTATTTGTCTGTTAAATGTCTCTTGATCTTCATGTCTTTATTGAATACCCATAGCTTATACAAAAGAGTAGAAGAATGGTTTTTGAGTGTTTCTATGGGTTTGCCTAGGTCAAACCCTGGGTTCAGAATTAATCGTGAATTGAAATGATTGACTAAATTGGTTATACCTTTAACTGAGGAAGCAATGTCCTTGTGAAAATGCAATAATTAATAAAGATGAAATAATGAGATCAAATGATGCAATGAATTGAGAGGGATGTCTTACATAGGGGTTTCATAATAAAATCAACTTTAGGACAACTTAAAATTATCATATTTTCACATAGAGCTAGATTTGAATAGGACAGGACTACCTTATTATCCTCTCAAAATTTGGGAAAAAAGTGTGGGACCATGTCGCTCTAGGCATTCCAATCCTAACGATTTCAACCTAAAGTTTTTGGTATGCAAGATAATAGGGTTCTAATGCCAAAAATAAGTTTGTACAACAATATATAATGTTTATATGGGGTAAATGTGTCTTAAGATTTGAAATGGGGTAGGATTTATAATAAATTAAAATAATAAAAGACAAAAGGCACTCCTAAAATTAAGAGCCCAAATAAGAGTGTGATGATGTATTAGAATGGATTTAGACCCATACTAAAATGAAATTTTAGCTCATATAATTAAGGGCCCAAATAAGAGTGTGATCATGAATAATGCATAGAGGAATAGGAAATACTAAAATGAATGCTACCAAAGTGTGAAATTGGGCACCCTAATTAAAGATGTACTCTTTACGATGCTATAAAAGCTATCTTCAATTATGTTTTCATGTTGGATTTTGTTATTATTTATAATGTTATTGAATAAACACTTGGAGGGCATATCTAAATAGCATTTCATCACTAATCCAAAGGCATTGTCATTTTAATTCAACACGTCAATTGAGCATTTTATTTTAGATTTAGCCTCTACCCTATCAAGGGTAATCATTTTCCTTCTCTCTCTCTCTCATTCAATTATTTATGTAGTAGAGGTTAGGTCCTACCCAAGATTTGTCTTAGTCAAGATTCTATGAGACATAACCATTTTTCTCTCTTTTCCATGTGAATGTTATATATCAAACTATAGAAATTTTAAAATTTGTAGAAAAAGAAGACTAAGATAAATAGTTTCAAACTTTGAGTAGACAAAGACAACTTAGCCTATGCCAATTTACACATGTGGTCTATTGAAAAATAAATACATTCAATATCAAATATCATTAAGACCAATCGTTATCCAATAAAATAATCAAAGGATGAGATCAAGGATTGTATATCTATAATATGAAAATATTAAACTTGTATAAAAATCTAAAACTTAAGTTACCTTAATGTGGAAAAATAAGAATTGACTATTTTTCATTATGGTGCCAGAAATAAACATGCAATTCATGTTTAATAAACCTATCTTATGTCAACATATAAAGGAAAAAAAATAATATTAATATTAGCATAAGATAGTATAAATAAGGCATAAATCAACAATATAATAATACCACATAAAGTAGGATTTACATGAAGAAACCCTTGCAAGGAAAAAATCCACCAAGAAGAGAGCTCAAGCTTTCATCATCAACTATAAATGTTGTTATAATACATTCACTTTCATTCTCCCCTTTTCCTATAACATAACATAGCATATGTAAATGTGAACAACCTCCTTATACATCCTACCTATCCTTTTTCCTATTAAAAAAAATCATATTCAACTATTTCACATAATTCTACATCCAAAAGGTTGAATTTTTAAATGGAAAGAGCTCCAAAACCACCAATAAAGATTTCCAAAGGAGCCTTGTCATTTTTCATTACCACAACTCTTAAAAACTCCATGAAACCAAAAAAAGATACAATTTTTGGCCCCAATAATTTATCTCCAACTTTGGTGCCCATTCTTGCAAGATAACATGACATTAAATGCAACAAATGATAGAATTTCAAGATACACCTATTTTCTCTTCCAAGAATCCACTTGGAGAAGCCCAAAGGTCACTCATTTTTACACTTCCCATGTTATTAATTGTCTTATTCTAGAAATCCATATGTGGGGAAAATAATATTAAATAATTGTGTCCACAACTCACTTTTATCATTGTTAGTGGAACCCATCACCCCTTATTCATTTATTACAAACAATAGTTGGAATTAAATATTGTAAATTATTTTACCAATACATCCTAAGCGCCATAGGACACTTTCCAATGACGTTGGAACCATCCATTAGGATTTACAAGGTACATGAAATCTTAATCTTAACATTCTTCCACTTGACATCATACATTGTAAATACACCCATAGGAATAAAAAACAAGGAAAAGCCATACCTTAGCTATCCATGTACCATTTAAATTTCACCCATGCTCTCATGCTCCAACAAGACACCTACAAAAGAAACCATGATAACCAACATCAAGCAAGAAACTCTTCATATCCTCAATATGCCATATATGAATGAAAATGAACATGCCATGGTAAACCATATCAACTATCGTTGAACTTGCACCAATTTCTACATGAATATAAGCATCAAATGATAATGATAATATAGATTCTAAGTAATTGTTCTACTCATACCTCCTAGAATAGAAACCACAATAAAATTTAATTCATCAAAGCTAATCATACCTCAAACCTAGTTATACCAACATAGATAAAACTTCATATCATCAATATATTAGACATAAATCTACAATCAAGTCTTTGCATATCAAACCTCATCTCTCAAATAAACATACCAATTCACAAATGACCATAGATAATCCCAACTAAAACAATCTACATCAATATTGAGACAATATTGTGAATATAGATAGTTTACATTTGAGTAATCCCGCTGGAACTAAAAAAGTGATCAATTCACGCAACTGCATAACTCATATATCCAAATCTCATGAAACATCCAAATTCATCATCACATTAGTAATTAAAAAATAGATATCACAAAGGATAATTAGACATATATCTTGAAAATCCCACTACATGAGTAATGTCAAATCTCAAACATAGGTCAAAGCATAGAGGATGTGGCTAATTACTCCATTACATAGTGTCAAGGATATATTCACTAATTTTGCAAATCTTGCAACAAAATATGTTGTAGTACATCTCTCAACACTAGTCTCCAAGATCTCCCAAGTTATTCACACTCAACCATGTGAATAAAAGCATACAAGAAGAAGAAAAAGACCAAAGAGAAAACCTGTAAATCAAACCATATCCTTGTTCCACACTTGTTGGTGTAATTATTTATTCTTATAGGATATTGTAGTCACATAAATCTGTCCACTTAATTAAATGAATATTTAGTATTTATTTGATTATTTAACCATCAATCAATAATTAATTAAATTAATATTTAACTAATTCATCTTAACCCTCTTCTCCTATTAATTAAATAAATTATTCCATTTATTTGATTTAATTCACTTAACCAAATTCAGACCATTAATTAAATAAATAAATCATATTTGTTTAATTAAATCTTCTCTCACATTTAAATAAATTAATATTTATTTAAAACCCCCAAAATCCCATTTCTCAAATTTAAATAAATTAACATTTATTTAAATCACCTTTATCCTCCACCCACTTGCATTTTCCTACAAATGCAAGTTGCACAACTATTTTAAATAAATTATTTATTTAAAATCCTATTTATCCTCACCCACTTGAAACCTTTAATGGTTTCCCTTAAAGTCTTCAAACTTAATGGCTTCCCTTAAAGTTTTCTTAAGACTTTAATGGTTTCCCTTAAAGTCTTGAAACTTAATGGCTTCCTTCTAGAGTCTTCTTAAGCCTTTAAAGGTTTCCCTTTAAGTGTTCAAGCATTTAATGCTATATCTTCCTTTTTCTCATTTAAATAAATTAATATTTATTTAAATATCTATCCAAATGCAAATTACACCATTTAATTGAAATAAATGATTTTATTTCAATTGAAAATCCCAAAATTCCTCCCACTTGCATTCTCCTACAAAATCCATTTGCATGCCTAAATCCCTTCTAGATTCTTCTAACTCCTTCTAATTAGCCTAATCCTATCCTAATCATTGTCACATTCCTAAGCAACTTGGAGTCACTTCTCAAAGCCCTCAAAGTCTTTGAAAGGCATTTAAGGCTTTATGTCTTCAAATGGTTAACCTCTAAAGTCTTCCAAACCATTAAAGGCTTTTACATAACCATTTATGGTTAACTCACCTTTTACCTTTGGTTAGAGACTTTCCTCTAACTTAACCATCATTTTGACTCATGGATCTCTTCAAAGCATTTATTTCTTTGACTAAGGTAAGCATTTAACCCTTGCACATTCATTTATCCCTTGGATAAAAGGAATATCCATTAACCTAACCCTAACCCAACCCCCTAAGGTAACCATCATGTCCCCTCAAGAATTTAATGCTCCTTATCTCTCCTCTCAAGCCTCCTCATGGTGACACTTTTCAACATGGGATTGGGTTTAAAGTCTCACATGGACTGAATATCTTTCAATCCTAACCCTTGTTAAGATTTCTCAATCTTAACCCTTCATTTCCCCATTTCTTCTATAAATAGAACCCTTCTCCTCAAGCAAAGAAGGAAGCATTAGAGTATTATTGTTATACTAGTATTAGCATAGAGATTTTTCATAGCATCACTATATACACTTGCATAGCATTTGTTTATCATTTTCAACCATCTTGAATCTCCATATGGCATCCATGGCTAGTGCTAAAAGATAAGAGCTACACTCATGTGGAACTTGGAGAGGAGAGGAACAAGGGAGGAGAAAGTATGAGCATCTTGATTAGCATTTGGAGGAGTATAGTTTATCTATTCTATATTTGTATGCTTTCTATTTCATGCTTAATATCTCTCTTGATACGCCTGTTTAGGATAATCTTTTGTTGCTAACACTAACGTTTGTTTCTTGTGCTCTTGTGTGTGTTGTCATCAAACAGATTTTCTAATCCTTTTTGCAGAGCATCAAATATAATCATGCTTTACTTAAGTTCACTTAGCATAATGCATCTCATCGTATTTTGGATATGAGATACTTAGGGAAGTGTGCACATAAGGATGATGCTTGTAGGAGAAATTACACCTTTTGTGGTCTTATCTTGTTGTTACATTCCACATTTAGTGGATGATCCACCTCTTGTGGAATATTACATTATTCTCTTACCTACCCCTACTTTTTCTTACCTACCCTTGTTTCTCATTGATCCACATGTCATGATTGTGTCCTCACATATCCATTTGGTCTTTCATATATAAGCAGGCCCATATTCATTGTATTGGTTAATCCACTTGATCATTTGTATGTTGATGAGAATAGAGTTTGTTCTTGTCATACTATTGTCTCTTTTAAGTGCTTTTCATTGTGCCCTTGATCTTGGAAAAATATCACATGGTATCCAAGCCATTGGGGCTTTATTGATTGGTTTTGGGAGACATCTTGGAAGGCTTCTAATTTTGGATTTGAGGTACTGCGCATTTTGGAGGCATCCTAGAGAGTTTTCAACCTCACCATTGCGTTTGAGAGGCCATTTCCATAAAAATCGAGTATAAACTTGACCTATTTTAGTGAAAGCCAAATTTTGGGTGTTGGAGGAATTTTTTGCCCAATTTAGGTGATACGGAACGATTTTGCAAAAAAAAAAAAAAAAAATATCTTGCGGTTTTATTTTAATTTTTATATTATTTGAATTGAAGTTTTTTAGTTTGCAAAAAGTTATAAAAAAAAATAAAAAAAAAAAAATATATATTTTTATTTTTTTGGGGGGGTCCCATGACCACCCCTCGTACTAGTTGTACCCTGCTTAGATTTTTAGGGCGTACTATTTGTATCAGCTCCTCCCATCGGTGCCGCTTCTCCAGTCTCTGACACAGCTTTTCCAGTCTCTGACACTGCCCACAAGATCCGGCCTCGGCCATCGCCGACTGTGCACGCGCTGTTGTCGGTCGGCCGCTGACCGCCCACTACCGGTCGGATGAATGAGGAGTTAAAAGTGGAAATTTTGCATTGGTGTAATTATTTATTCTAATAGGATATAATCACACTTTACTTAAGTTAACTTAGGATAATGCATCTCATCGTAGTCTGGATATGAGACACTTAGGGAAGTGTGCACATAGGGATGATGCTTGTAGGAGAAATTCCACCTTTTGTGGTTTCATCTTGCTATTAAATTCTACATTCGGTGGGTGATCTACCTCTTGTGGAATATTATATTATTTCTCTTACCTACCCTTGTTTCTCATTGAGCCACATGTCATGATTGTGTGCTTACATATCCATTTGGTCTTGCCTATATAAGCAGGCCCATATTCATTGTATTGGTTAATCCAGTTGATCATTTGTATATTGATGAGAATACAATTTGTTCTTGTCATACTATTGTCTCTCTTTTAAGTGCTTTTCATTGTACCCTTGATCTTGGCAAAATCTCACAACACTAATATGTACCAAGTCCTTTAATATAAAATCTCCTTGACCATTCCTGAACTCAAAGGATATCAACATCTAATATTTAAATCAAATGAAACATGTAAGAAATAGATGTATAATGCTCATAATAAAGGTAGATAAAATAAATCAATCATTCTTACAACAAAGGAAATATGCCCAAAATCAAAAACCATTTCTTGCACACTTATCCCATGAAGTCCTCAAAACTATATCAATATCTCAATACCAACAATGAGTAGAAAAATAGTAATCCATGATCCAAATATGTATTTTATTCTCAACAAGCTCTCAAAACTATTACACTCAAGACTAGCTCACATGAGGAAATAAGATACAAAATACAGATTGCATCTGATAACTAGGTGGACAATACCTCTCAAATTATTCACCAGCTGGGTAGACTAAGAGTGGGAACAATATTGTAATAATCACAGATTAGGAAGAATTTTTTTCATAGTAAATGAAAATATTATCTTCAAGTTAACAATATGAGATTTCATAGCCTCACCCAAGTCTCTCCAATCTCCATGAGAATCCACCAATCAATCTATGCTAACTTCAGATGTAACTCTACAAAATTATGAATCTCTAAGCAAATAATTAATACTCAAAACAAAAGATAACCAACAATACCTCACCAAAGATTCAAGAATTCTCCATGGCACCAAGATGATACCATCTCTAAACATGGGGGCTTCACTAGCTAGGCAATATTATATCACGTGCATTCATATTGGGGGGTCTAATATCCCAAAAATGAGGGTACAATATATTGCCTATCAGTGAAAATAGGGGTTTTTTTAATTTGAGCTATGAAGAAATTGTTAAGATTCACACAGATACTGAGAGGGGGAGTGAATCAATATCTAACTGGTGAAATGAATTTCTTAACTTAAAATATGCAGAACATATTACAACAGTGTACCGGTATGTAAGAAATAATGCAATAAATAGAATTAAAAGAAACCACATGAAAAACACACCATAACATAATGATTTAATGAGGAAACCCGGTGTGAGAAAAACCTCAGTGGGATTTGTGACCCACAATATTCACTTACTAGCCAATAAGAGAATATTACTGCTACAAGAGGGGCTTGCACATGCAAGAAGGCCAACTGCCTAGAGCTCACTGCTCAATGGGAAGTCTGACTGACTTACAATGATGGATTATACAAATCTAGTATCTTGTACTACTTCAGAATAGCATCTATAATGCTAGATCTAGTATCGGTTTGTGCTCTGCTTCTTACATAAACCCTTAACCTATAATTCGCATAATAGGTCTGCTTATTTTGCCTAAATACCATCTTCTTCCTTACTTTTTAAAAATGTTCTACAATGATCTCTCTTATATAAGAGTCAGTTTACAATGATGCCAAGTCAGCTTACAAAGATTTTACAATAATAAACAAAATACAATATAACAAAAATCCTATCGACCTCTGTGCCGGTATGCTTCCTTTCTCTGTCGGTGTCAGTGTCGGTGGTCCGAGTGCCAGTGTAGAGTCTGATCTTGGTAGTGTCGGTGTAGTGTAATGCCTTGCCGGTGCCATAGGATTGTAAGGTTTCCATCAATGACAAAACCTTCAATCACCTACAATGTCTCATTGGAGTGTGCATATGCCAACAATCTCCCCCTTTGGCATTGATGGCAACACTCATGAGAAAATTCAAAAGTGTATCCAAAACTATAATCCAAAAATGTTTCCAAAATATATTACCAAAAATATAAGAGCTCCCCCTGAGCAGATAAGTCTCCTACCGGTTATTTTCTCATACTACTACTCCCCCTTTGGCATCAATGATAAAGGTTGCCAGGATGTTAGTAGAGTTGTAGTCTCACTCAATCTTGTAACTAGGTAGTTACAATTTGAAAAGATCTGCCAAAATTAAGTTTATACTTTCCATAAACTTCTTGCTATCCTTTATTGCTGTCTCTGTTCTTTTAACTGTACGGGTGAGGTGCTGCATATGCTTTGCCGGTGTTCTCTATCCCTGTACTAGTGCCTCAGATATTTCCTTCCGTAATTATGCTAGATAGTCCAATCTTGGACTCAGTCTTAGTCTCAAATGCTTTGCCTTATTTACTATTCTCTCCTTTTCTCTTTCTAACTTAAGTAATTCTTCCTCAAAACTTGTTATCCTTTGCTCAAAAACTGATAATGTATCAGGCGAGTTAACAAAATTGTCTGCAAGTTTATTGATTTCATCTTGTACCTTGCTCATTTTCTTATCTATGTCTACTGTCAAAAAGTTTGTCTTGCAAGTATCTTTATACAGAGTTTTAAATTCCTTTAATAAGTTGCATAGTTCTGGTAGAAGTGTGTCAAATTCCCTAGTACACTTCTTTATCTGATCTTCAAAGAATTTTTGCTTTTCAATTTCTACCTTATTCTTCAATGTCTCTTCCTTTATTTGCTCAATAGTCACTGTGTTCTCAGTAATGTATTTACACAAAGTATCAAGTTTTTTTAAAGAATCCTTATTGTCTATGTTATAGTTAGGAGCTATTACCTTCAAAATTGGGATTGTGTCATCTATAGCTTTATAAGCCTATGAACTACAATCTGTTATCTTTTTGATGGAGTCCAAAAGTACTTCAGTTACATTTATTGATTTGTAGCCTACTGAGGAGGAACCAACATTCTGAATTCCACTGGTGGAGGAAGTAACGAAGCTTGCAATGACCTCTAGTAGGCCAGTCTGTGTTTCCATTTCTTCAAGCAATGGTTTTTGATCTTCTCCTGTTGCCGGTGGCACTGTTTCCATGTGAACCCGTTCCTGTTTCGGAGCCTGTTGCTCTGCTTGTCTCTCTGTTTGTTGCTATGTTTTAGTCTCAGTCTGAGTCTCGACCTATTGCTCTATTGTATTGTTAATGCTGTCAGTTGCCGGTGGCTCACTAGCCATATCTGTTTTGCCAGTTGTTTCCTTATCTATCATAATGTCGACCTTTTGTGTATCAACATCATTGTGTATAGTACCTTAGGATTAGGATTTGTATCCTCTGTGTCCATACTCTCATTTATCGGTTGATCTTCAGTAGTTTTTATCGGTGATGCAATTTGAGGCGGTGGGGATAAGTTATCTTTAACTTTGATACTCAGAGGTCCACCAACCTTTCATTTTCCTTTGTCTCTCTCCTTCTGATATACCTTTATTGGTTTGGGGTTCCTATATTCTTCCTTTTTTTCTTTCTCAACAAGAAATATGTCCCATGCATTTTCTGTTTCCTCTGTTACTTCATTCACTCTTCCAACCATTAATGCAATATGCCGGTGTGCAGTAGAGAATACTGACTGGTTGGCTTCAACAATTAAGTCATCTATCTCCTTAGGTGAGTTTACTGGATAAACAACAAGTAACTTTTCAATTTTGATTTTCTTATCAAGCTCTACAACAACTTTTCTTCTTGCTTCTAGTCTTTTGAAAAATTCATCTAGTAGATCATCTATTACTTCCATTAAGAATTTCTTATAGATATCCATGTGTAAAATAACACTGTTTTCAACTTGTTCTTTGTCATTTGCTGACAGTGTATCATAGACCTTTCCTATGTTTTTGAGTTTCCATTCCTCTGTGATTTCATATAGCAATTTGTCAAGAGGGGCCAAGTTTTGTTTAGTCTTCTTCTTCTTTGGTGTCAACTTTTTCTTTGGTGTTGTCTTTCTAACCGGTGACCCTACTACCTGTTGTTTTTGTCTAGTCCTTCTAGGCGAAGGTGTGGATGTCAGTGAAGGATCTCTTTTCCTTATAACTCTTTTGAAAGCTACAGGCATGTCACTCTCTGAAGAAGTAGCTACTGGTGATAGATGAGTTTTAGGCTGTAGAGTTCCTAACTCATCCTCAGTGATACCGGTTTGTTTCAATACATCTTCTTTAATAGCCTTAGCCTGTCTAGAACCTCTTCTTACAACTGCTTCAGCCTTTTTCACTCTCTTTTTAGATTGAATTTGTTTTTCTATGGTCTCAACACTACCAAATATTTCTTCCTTTGGTTCATTTGGTGCTTCTAGAAGTGCCTTAGCATAAGTATCAATTATATGATCATCTGTCTCATAACCCATCTCTGTTACCCAGATTGTTCTTGGGATGACTGCTTCCATCTAGATCTCATCCTTTTTCATTACAAAACATATATCATCCTTGTATTTGTTGATAATTTTCTGTGATAGTTTGATTCTTTTGTTCATCCTGACCTTTAGTGCTTGAAAATAGTCATGAATGTTCTTTTCTTTGTTCTCACCCATGTTGGTGAATAGGTCTATCAACTATTTTCATACCGGTATATCAAATCCAAGATTCTTATGGCCAATACCGGGAACCTATTTAGTTATGTGTAGCATCAAGCATACAAGTAGATTTCCAAATCTAAAAGTTTCTTTCTTATCCTTCTTGATTCTGCCTAAGTTATCAATCAACTCATCTTTTAACCATTCACATACATCAATTTTCACATTGTCTTTAACCATGCCATAAGCACTTTTAATGCATAAACTGGAAACTGAGTTGTCTGTTTGCATGAGTTGCTTTGCGCCCTAAGATCATGCTAACAAATCTCACATTTATATCAGTCACATCATTAACTCTCAGAGACCTTCTGTCTGATGTTGGACCAGTTAAGTTCATTACTAGGTCATTGGAGACCTTCTTGGTTTTGTCTAGTTTGTTACCGGTGGAAGGTAACCCTGTTATTGCTTTCACAGCTTCCTTTTTTATTTTGTGTACTGAATCAAGCCAAAAGAATGAACCATGTACCCTGCTTAAAACTATCCTAATCACCTCCTTGGGAAATTTGGGAATGTAGAGGATTTCAGTGAATCCTAGGGTTTCAACAATTTTATGTTCTGGTTTTACATTTCCGGAATTATCACATATGACAGATTTATACATTGTTTTGATCTCTTCATCTCCTAATTCCTCTATGTTGCAATAAATATATATTCGGGGATTTTCTGCGGAAACAACTTCCTTTGGAATTTGGGAAAAGGCACCTACATTGTCATCTTTTTTGGCTACCTCGAGAACTAGTTGAAATATGGGCCTAGGGCATTTTATGACCTCGACTACTGTAGGGTTTGTTATCAATTCAAGTGCAAAGGAGGATGCCATGATAAATACCTTTTTCTACCTTTGGATGAATTGATTTCTGAAGTGCTTCGCCTCTTTCCTTAGCTCTACAAATTTCGTGCTCTTTGAATGTTTGAAATCTCAGTGAAGTGAAATGGAGCCAAAAACACAAATTTATAATGTTTATTTTGCCATCTACCACATTTAATGCATGTCGGTTAAGTAGTCACTTAACATTGTCTGTCGGTATAGAAGTAATTTCCAGCTTCTCACCATTAACCGAGGGAATTATAGCATATGTCTCATTGATTTCCAAACCCTCAGGAAAGTTTTCTTCAATTTGATGAAGAGCTTCCTACCAGCGGTGTATTACTCTGTCCTCCCGGTGAAGCATCACTCTGTCCTGCCGGTGAAGCATTGATTGGTTCTACCAATGGAGGAGTATTCCCAACAATATTTAGGTTTGACTTTCTAATCCCTTTTTTTGAGAATTATTTCTTAACCTCTTCAACTTTTTCTTTACTTTTCAAGCTAGAACTTTTGTTGTCTGCCGGTAATCCTGTACTTCTACAGAATTTTGCAATATGCCCAATCTTGTTACATGCATAACAAGTCACATTATTCTTCTGAATAGCTTTCCCATAACCTATGCCAATTTGTGTTCTGCATTGATTAGATAGGTGTCCAAATCTTCCACAAACATAACATCTCACATTCATTCTGCAATTTTCAGAGTTGTGACTAGCTTTGTTGCATTTTGAATATTGACCGGTGGGTGTGTTGATATTCTGATAATTTCTAGATCTACATTCATTTTCTCTATGACCATACTTATTACAGTTAAAGCATTTTCCATTGAATTTATAAGCATTAGGTTTCCTTACTGGCTTTCTATGATCCTGTGTGTTTGTAGTACCTGAGCTTTCACCAACTTCAAAGCCAATTCTAGAAGTGTCACCTTTAGGTTTTTGATTCTTCAACAAGTTACCAAGTTCCTCTGAGCTTTTCTTGAATTTTTCTTTATGTTGATTTGCAGTATCTAGTTCTCTTTCTAAGACTTCTTTCGGCCCCATCAGTTCATTGGAGTCATTCTGAGTGTGCATCAGATCTGTCTTCAATAAATCATTTTTATAACTAAGTCTTGTGTTTTTATTTGCAGCATCACTTAGTCTTCTAGTCAAATCTTCTTCATTCTTCTTTCTATCTTCAATTTATTTACAAAATATCATAGTCATATCCTGCATCTCAATCTTTGTTGTCATGTTCTCTTGTTTTGTCTTGTTTATCATACCATTAAGAGATTCCTTTTCATCATTCTCATTTTGCATCTTTTCACAAAGTTCTCGTCTCTTGTTTCTTGAAATGGTAAGATTTTCTTGAAGTGCCTGAATGATATCCTGAGCTCCCTTTAGATCATCTTCTAGTTTGATATTTTTCAGTTTTTCTGTATCATAGTCTAAAAGAGCCACTTCTAGTTGCTTCATCAGATTTTCCATATCTACCAGTGTCAAGATTTTCCTCAAGTTGTTAGGCTTCTAAAAATAGAGGACCAGGCTCTAATACCAATTGTTAGGATTCCCACAAATACTAAGAGTGGGGGGGTGAGTCAGTATCTAACCGGTGAATTGAATTTCTTAACTTAAAACATGTAGAACATATTATAACAGTGTACCGGTATGCAAGAAATAATGCAATAAACAAAATTAAAAGCAACCACATGAAAAACACACCATAACACAATGATTTAACGAGGAAACTCAGTGTGGGAAAAACCTCGGTGGGATTTGTGACCCACAATATTCACTTACTGGCCAATAAGAGAATATTACTTCTACAAGAGGGGCTTGCACATGCAGGAAGGCCAACTGCCTAGATCTCACTACTCAATGGGAAGTCTCACTGACTTACAATGATGGATTATACAAATCCAATATCTTGTACTACTTCAAAATAGCATCTATAATGCCAGATCTAGTACCGGTTTGTGCTCTGCTTCTTACATAAACCCTTAACCTATAATTCGCATAATAGGTCTACCTTATTTTGCCTAAATACCATCTTCTTCCTTACTTTTTTAAAATGTTGTACAATGATCTCTCTTATATAAGAGTCATTTTGCAATGGTGCCAAGTCGGCTTACAAATATTTTACAATAATAAACAAAATACAATATAACAAAAATCCCGTCGGCCTCTGTGTCGGTATGTTTCCTTTCTCTGCCGGTGCCAGTGGTTTGAGTGCCGGTGTAGAGTCTGATCTTGCTAGTGCCAGTGTAGTGTAATGCCTTGCCGGTGTAATGCCTTGTCGGTGCCATAGGATTGTAAGGTTGCCATCAATGACAAAACCTTCAATCACCTACTATGTCTCATTGGAGTGTGCATATGCCAACAGAAATACAATATTTGGTGAAAATAGGGAGGCTTTTAATTTATGTTGTGTATTGGGAGGGGGTGACAAAAATGGAGTTTAGGGTATTATTTTATGAAAATAGGTGGATTCTTTAGTATTCTATGAATGCACATTATATAACCAAAGTTCACTAAGTTAAGCCCTTGTGTCTCTAAACTACATGAAGATAACCATCTATCATTAAATAATGAATCCATATCACTACCAAATCTCATGCTAAATTATATAACCAAGCTTACTGGGAAATATGATAACCATTTCCCAACTAGAGATCCTTTATAACCCCAAAAAAATCAAAGAACTCAACCAAGAGTTCCCAAAGTAAAGAATCAAACCATTATCTCAAAAATAAGAAGATAAAAACCATCACATCTTTTGTCAATAGAAGAAAATGTACCAGAATATTACTTTAATTTGATTATGAAATCCAAGAGCTCCACATGACAACAATAGCCTTTGCAAAATATCATTCATCTTCTAATGAAAGATTATCTATGGCGTAGAATACACAACAACCACAAAAACTTAGAATAAAAATCTTGAAACAAAGAAGATAGACCACATTATGTAACTACATAGAACTCCCAATGAAAGTGATATCAAGTTATACATGACATTATGAATAATATCATTATCAAAATTCCACTAAAAGTAAACAAAATGTGAATGTCAAATTGTAAACTTAATGTAAACTCCTAATAAGCCCAACCGCAAGCTTAGAATCTACAAAATTAGTCGACAACACCAATGGAGCTCTAAACTAAGTATGCAAATAAATGAAATAACACAAATATACATTCAAATACATGACAAGGTTGACTCCATCTTTCTCATATCCTTCAAGATCTTTTGATTAAGATATATTTTATCTCAACATTAAGCACTAGCACAAGATGGCATAAAAAATGTACTGTTGTTGATAAACAATGTAAACAAAATGATGATAATGAAATCAATGATGGAATCTCTAATTTTTTTTTAGCATAATGGATGTAGACACTAGTCATATATATCCTAAAATACATGAGAATTTTTTTGTTTTTTTTCATTGAAATCTCTATGAGATTCAAGGGCTTAGATTAAGATGTTAAAAGATGAATCAGACGATTAAGAGGTTAAGGGGGAATCAATAGGATTAAGAGGTGCAAATGAGATGGAGGGATATGACTGAGAGGAGGAATAGAGAGAATAAGATTAAGATCTTAATTTAAATTAAGGGCTAAGATGAAGAGGTGGGTTGACTTTTTGGTTCAATGAATGTGGACATTTGAGAAAGGACAAAGTGAATGAAGTGACATATGAAACTTGTCACATTATTGTGAATTTAGATAATGATCCATGTGAACAAGTTGAAGAACTAAGATTAGAGAGAAGAATATTGATGAATTAATTAAATAAATGAGAGCATTCATAGAGATAATGTAAATAGCATAGCAAGGTGGAAACCTCCCTTTTGGTGTAGTTGAATTCATGTTAATTTAGGTAAGTAAAGTTTATTTTGCAAATGGGCCGCATGTCTCTTGGGTTCAAGTTCTCTTCATTAAGGATGTGTGGCCTTCCTTCCTACAATTCTAGCAAGTCATGTGGTGACCCAGCTTGTAATTGGTAAAAGTACTACTAAATTTTAAAGGAGTAATCTAATACTATACCACTTCTCAGAAAGGAACAAATTTTAGGAGCTCATTATGGATAGTGCATTTAAAAATTGTAATTTGTTGAAGCGATCAAAGGGACTAGCAAGTGGGCCCAATTTAGAAGGAAGCATAATAATACACTTGGTAGCACAATGCTCCTTAGGAGTGAAGGACAATCTGATAGGTTGAAGGTTCACCATTGGTTCTTTTTGGGCATGGTTTCAACACAGTGCATGTCACTATCAAGTAGTTCCAAGTAGCAACATAGGCTACATGCCCACTATTTTCATCCAAAATCAACAAAAAATCCAATAGGTTTCAGTTGTACCTATAATTTTTTCCATTGCTATAGATTCATTTCATCTATAAAATGATTACTTTCAATGTAATTCAAGTTTGATATCCTTTAGTTTTCTTGATAAATATAAATAGTACTTATAGTGAGCCTTAATAGACACTTCTCACAAAAGGACTTGAATATTTTGGACTATGACTAAATAAATTTTCATAATTTGTTCTCCGTACAATAATGAAAACTAAATGGTACTTTGTGCTCAATTATTCTAGAAATATTTATTCTATATTCTCTTAGTTTTAGCCTCTGTAATTCTTAATGTTTCATTATAAATTTGGATTTTAAATCATAAATGTGTTCTTTTAAAGTTTTTGATAAAGATAAACAGGTTTTACAAGGACCTAAAACCCAAAGTTTTACAGACTAAGGCCAATAGAAAGAAAGACATTAAACCTAAGAAAAATAGGGGAGACACCCCACACAGACTGAATACCAAAAAAAAAAAAAATAGAGCCAAAAAGAAAACAGGACAAAGCACTCCACCGAGAGAGTGCACCAATTCAGTAGTCTTCTGAATAATCTTCTTGTTGATTTTCTCCAAATCCTCCATGATGAATCTAGAGGTTTTCTAGTCTTGTCTTTGGCTCCTGGTCCTAGTCCAGGGACCCAAACTAGTCTTCCCTCCAACAGTACTTTGGCCCCCCTTCGAAGCATTCTTTTTCTATTTTTTCCCCAAGGGAGGATCATTGGCGATGGGTCTGGTTCTATAGTCGGCCATCATGGCATTGATTTTGTCCAAACCGTCAGCGCTATTATTCATTGTCTACCTATTTATTTCTACCAGATTATTCAAGCTTTACTTGATACCATTCACATACTCTTCTAGCTTATCAATAACGCGCTCGTGGAAGATCTTCATAGTTTCAAGATCCTATGATATCTTCTGGATCATGCTCATGATCTTCTTAGTTTTACTGGACCCAATGGATTCCATGAAAGTTTTAATAATTCCCTTAATCCCATCTTTCAGGGTTCCAATTTCCTTATCCACCCACTTCCAGTAGTTTTCCCAACTTCTAGTGACCTCCAAAAATAGGTTTTCCAACACCTTCTCCTCCTTTATCTAGCCTTCATTCTCCTTATTCATGTTATTCCCATGTTTCTCATTGTTCACATTGATGGGGATATCCAACCTAGTCTCATGGTCCATGTCTTTGGACGCACTTGACTTGGTTAATTTCATTTTCTTTTTGATGGGGACCTCCAGGTCTTGCATTTTCTTGCTACTAGATTTGAATTTACTTGCCGCTCACCTTGGAGGATTGGTTTTTATACTACTGTTAGTTCCTGGGGTCACCATAGGCTCCCCTTATTTCTTCGATCTATACTCAAGGTCCTCTGAATCCTTGATGTCATGCCGATCCAGAGCAGTGCCACTGTCATCCTCTTCCATCTCCATGTCAGAAATAAACTGCACATCAGATTTAGAGGAAGGAATGTGGGTTTTATCCTTGGGGGAGGGTTTCACTTCATGAGCTTTGGCATATTGCATTAACATGATAATCTCTTCATGAAGCATCGGGTTATCCTGGTTTTCAATATGTTTAGCTAAACTATTCTCCAAGGATGAAACCAAGTAGAAGGGGATGGAGATAATTTTACCATGCCTAAAATGGTTTAAGATAGTAAAATGATATGAGAAAATAACAGCATATCTACTACCAAGGGTGATGTACCTCATGATGAATTCTGCCATATCAGCCCAGATGGAATTCAACTATTTCCTATTGTAGCCACTGTCCACCATTTTTGAAACCCTCTATCATTCCTTTTCCTTATAAAAAGGCAGCAATGGCCTCCTCACCCAACTTCTTGTGTTTATAAAATTTCCTTCCTTTCATATCAAGTCTAGTAACAATGGAAAATGAGATTTTGTCAACTTGAAATTCCACACCATAAGCTTCCAACACACCCTTATTCCATCCTTTGACAAAGCTTTCAATAACCAGAGAAGAATTTCCATGTAGTCTCTCCAAATAGAGCATCATCCCACCATCAGAGATTTCCTCCCATACCTCCTTATTCTTTTGCCACTTATCATATGTCGGGGGTTCATACTTATTCTCTTCACCTCCCATTCTATAGCTCAAATAGTTCAGACAACTCTACTCTAGAAGCAAAACCAGGAGAAAAAAAACCAAAAATAGGGCGAACTGAAAGTTATAGAGCTTCTCAAAGTGGTAATAATTTGAAATACCACCCCAACTATTCCCATCCCATCACAATCTTTCATCATTAAATTCATTAGTAAGGTCGAAGATATTAGCATCATTTCTTGCCAGGTCACATAGAGTTTTTGGGAAAGTTTCCCCTCCTCTTCACCATTTAACCGCCATGTAATCAACAGCCAAGTTGGCAACATGATTCATTAGTTTGTTTCCTTACCGGAAAATGTGCGAGATCTTGAAATCCTCCAGGCCAACAATCATTTCAAGGAAATTCCTGATTAGGTTTAAAATAGTCCAACTAGGCTCCCTACTACCCCCAATGCATTTCACAATGCTAAGTGAGTCGCTTTCTAGCCAGACCCATCTAAACCCTTCCTTGCTCATCATGTGTAGTCCTATGTAGGTGGCCTTGGCCTCCGCATAATGGTTAGTCTGGGTGCCCAAAGGGAGTGCCACCGTGGAGACCAACAAACCCAAATGATTCCTCACCACTCCCCCACAGCCTGTTGGCCCAGGATTTCCCTTGGCCGCCCCATTAATATTGGTTTTGATTTGCCCAGAGGGGGCGGATGCTAAGAAACATTGTCTCTACTATGCTTAATTTTATAGATTGGAACAAATATATTCTGGCATATTTTCTATCCCTTGGTAGTATCCCATTCCTCTTGGTTAGACTTAAGTGGAGGATCATTTTTCCTACCAGGACAATAATTAAGAAAGTTTTCTTTAATCGAATTCCTTATTCTGATAGCGACCACAAGAGCAGTGAACTCCATATCTCTGAAAACCCTATTATTTCTTTCCTTCCAGATACCCGAGGCAATATGAGGTAAGGATAAGTTCCACAAAATACCAATCACATGGTTACCATAGGGGCAATTCAATTGGTACCAGAAGTTCTATATAGAATTAGAGGAGATCTAATTAATATTCTATAGGTTGAGAAAGAAGGCCCAAATTTCCCTAGCATAGGAACAATGTAAGAGAAGATGATCAATATTTTCAGCTTCTTCTTTACATAGGAAAAATCTATTGGTGATTGGGATCCCAGGTTTACAGAGATTATCAATGGTAGAGATCTTGTTTTGCATGAACAACCAGAAGAAGATATTCATTTTAGGAATTAAGAGTTTATTCCAAACTCCTGCCCAAAATGGGGGAGGAGTATAAGACCTAGTGATGATTCTGAAAGCATCTGCCACCAAAAATTGCCTAGAAGTAGATCCATTTCAAATGACCACATCTTCCACCTGAGAGGAGGGAATGATGATCGGGTTCAACCAAGATTGCAAAGGTGACAGAGAAGGATCAACTCTTCTGAGGTCCACCCAATTTCCATCATTGATATAATCCTCGACCGAGGTTCCAATCAAACTAATGCATTGTTCTTTGAATTGGGAAGCCCACATCCAATTAGGCAACGGTCCCTCTCCTATCCACCAATCATCCCAGAATCTTATATTTCTTCCATTTCCTAGAATTCATTGACTTCCTTGAAAGATAATGGGGTTGGAGCTAAAGAAGTTGCTCCACAGATCAGAGACCAAAGTCGGGAGGGTATAATTTTCCATCATTCTTTGGAAACCATGAATTTTGCATTTGTCCTTGAAAATATCAATCCATTCATTATCCTCCCTTAAACATTATCAATCTATTTAATATTTTTTTTTAAGTTTTCATGAATCCATTTAATAATTATCAATTATATTATGCCTTGTGGAATGGAAGGTGGATTTAAATTTTAGCACATCACCTTATATTAGAGACTTGGTTAAATCTAGTTTCTTTGAAATCATTTATCTCCCTTTTCAACATATCCTAATTCAAAAGAATCAAGTTCTTTAAAATCCATTTTTTTTTTTACGAGCATAGTCCCACGTCTATGAAACTTCTAGATTATGATTTCTTTGGTACTCATTTTAGAGATCAATATTTTTATATCATGCCCAGTGGGATTAATTTTGACTCTCAACTAAAATTTGGGTTGTTTTAACCAAAAACTTGATACTATCTCACAATTAGTGCAAAATCCAATTATTTGGTTATGGCCTTCAATAGTGGTCACCCAATGAAGAGTGACTAGACCCAAGATAATAAAAAATTAAGCACATGCACCTATGGTTATTCTAAGACCACAAAGAAATTATTCATCATACAATAGTAGCAATCTACTCATTTCTACCATAGCACTTCATGTATGAGATCCTATCTTGATTAATGCATTGAACGAGCTCCATAAATTCACTAGGGAAGACATTAAAACTCTTGTAAATAACTTGCAAAATGTGGTAGATATTTGTATTGTACAACATGTAACTCAATGGAATGTAGCCCTTAAACTGCTTGTTGCAATTTTTAAGAGGAAAGTTGTTTACTAGTATTACTCATTACCATCTAATGTAATTGCAACAAAGGATCAATTATGTGATATATTCTTTGACAGATTCAAACAAGAATAGAGATAGATCTTCTTTGTTGTAGCAATTGATCATAATCGAGATGACCTTGTAAGAGGCTATCACTGAATTCATCATGAGGTTCCATAAGAACTAGCAAAAGTATTTTAGTAGCAATTAGACTGGTACTACTAGCTATGGAAATTTTCTTTTATCTCAACGCCATTAACTTAGATATAAATATGATGATTCGATTGCTTTGGGTTCAAAAACTCTAAAATGCATATGATTTTGTTGGGAGAGATAGTAATAACCTCATATATACGGGAAAGTGCCACCTAGGCCACCTATGCATATCATTCTAAAATCGACCATATACCATCTTAGGAAGAGATTCTAAGCACAACACAAGCCACGTTTTTTAAGTATGTATATCCTTCTACCTAGGAAATGGCTTTAGCTTCATTATTCCTAGTTGTAAAAATGAATGGAATGAAAATTACCCTATGAATCTTTGTAAATGAAACCATTAGCCTTAGAAGGAAACAAGACACAATAACTAGGCACCCTTATCAAACTTTTTAGGGACAAAGGCCAAATTACTAGAATTATCAATATTAAGGCCCTCTAAGACATAATTGAGCACAAATTTCCAATTAAATTATTTCAATTATGGCACCATTACAAGAAATGACACTAAATTCACAAAGGGAGCTAGTTACAGGGTAAAATAATTTGGTGAATGACTATAATGTAGGGAATTTTCCCCACAATGATGCTAACATGCATTGAGATTTTTGGAGAGAAAGTTTGTAATAGAAGATAGTGGAGCAAAGGAGGTAGAGAGAAATCCCTAAAATATTACATTCCTCTTATCAATATCAATCTTGTGAGGTCAAAAATATATTTTTAGTAGCCCAGATGTGAGCAATACCCTTGGAACAAGAATAATAAATTGCAATTGACCATATACTTTTATCATTTACTCAAGGAGTAAAAGTAGTGTTTGCTAATGATGCTTCCACTAATAATGAATTTGAAAATGAAGCTTTGGTTCATGTTTTGAGTTTGGATGACAAAATTAGTGTGAAATATATAAAACCAATCGTGCTTGGCTCTCAATTTTATTTGATCACTGATCTATTGGCTATAAAAGATATAGTTAGACTATCACTAGGCCAAGCATTCTAGATAATGATAAAAAGTAGAATTTTTTTAGAGTGACACTCTTATCATATTATTTTTGTAGCATTTAAGAGAGTTGATAGATAAATTACAACACAAAATAGAGAAATTCTAAGGAGATTAGATCATTCAGTAGAAAAATACTAAAATTTTGAAAGGGTTGACAACTCTAGAGAATATTTTCAATTGGATGATTCAAATATTTTCAAGAGGAAGTTTGTAGTAGATAAGGGTGATTATTTTGTGTTGGATGTTAGAATATATAGGAAAGTTAAGATGAAAAACAATGTTTCTTAGAGTGAGAAGGACCGGTTGTTATGATTTTTTAGTAATTATGGAAGGTTCGTGGCTTGGAAATATGAAAAATTTAAAGGTTACAATTAGAAAATTGTACAACATACGATTAATTTAGTAGAAGGATCCAAACTTGTCTCATAGAAGAATAGACTAGTGAATCAAAAGATCAAATCTCTCATAGTCCAAGAATTGAAGAAACTAGCTAACTAAAAAATCGTTTACCCAATCAAGCATTCTACATGGGTGTCCTATCCAATCTCGACAAGGAAGAAAAATTAAAAGATTAGACTTCCTGTAGACTTTAGAGAACTAAATTGGGAATCTATAAAAGACCACTATCCTCCCTTTGATGGATCATATTATGCAAAGAATAGTTGGCAATGAGAGGTTTTATTTTCTATATGGTTCCTTCAAATACAACTAGGTATGACGTAAGAATGAGGATCAATACAAAACCAGTTTCAAAACAAAACGGTGAATATTCTCTTATGCTAATATGCATTTCAACCTTTCAAATGTCAGCACCATATTCTACCAAGTAATGGACATAATTTTATAAGGTTTGGTGAATGAGAGTATTCTCATTTACTTATATGATCTTACTATCTTTGCAAGGTCAAAAAACAATAGTTTTTATCATTTGCAAAGGAGTTTTCAAAGGTGTTAGGAGTTTGGGTTGTCCTTGAACCTTAAGAAATGTATTTTTGAAGTCTGCATGACAAGTTGATGACACACATGGTTCCCAAAGAGGGGATTTATGTTGACCTCAAAAAATTTAATCTAATCAATGAATTTCCTTGCTAGTAAATAATAAATGAGTATAATATTTCTTAAGAAATATCAAAATTTTAAGCCACTTTATATTAGATTTTGTAGGATTGGCTAGACCAATCACTTTGATGCTAAAAAAAGTATAAACTTTAAAATGGACTCTTGAGTTTAGAGAAGCTTCTAAAAGGATAAAATACACAATTTTCTTAGCTCCCGTGTTGGTTCTAGACCAATCACTTTGATGCTAAAAAAAGACTAAACTTTAAAATGGACTCTTGAGTTTAGAGAAGCTTCTAAAAGGAGAAAATACACAATTTTCATAGCTCTCGTGTTGGTTAATCCAAATTTTGATCTAAATACTTTATCATGTATGTTTATGGTAGTTAACAAAACTTGGTAGCTATATTGACACAAAACGATGATATTGAAAAAAGTGAATATCCCATTTCCTTTTATTCAGGGGATTTGTGAGGATATAAAAATAATTACAAGTCTTTTTTTTAAAAGATCCCATTTAATTGTAAAGGGAATAAATAAGTTCAAGCATTTAGTAGCCACAAACAAAATTATGATATATGTGGCCCATTATAGTGTAAAAGAGTATGTCCTTGAAGGTGAAATTACTGAGAAAAAAGAATATTATCAATAAAATTTTAAATATGACATTTAGGTTAGGCCATCCAAAATGATTTGCGGTAAAGGACTTTGTAAGTACTCGGCTCAAGGTTTAGAGTTTTCAATGGGAGAAAAATAAGAAACATTAAAAAGTAGTACATATGGGGTTAGACTCATGGGTGGTTAATCAAATATCTTTCATGGATATGGGTCAAGACCAACTTCCTTTCCATATGAAAAGGTTCTATAGCTTACCTGTATTAGGTTATTCTTTTGTATAGGGTGCTCTTTTGCAAAATAAGTTTTAATAGTGTATTGCACAAGTACATAGAGGAATCTCAAGCTAATAAAATTCTAAATGAGATGCATAATGAAACATCAAGTGGCCACTTTTTAGTGAAAATTACATCAATGAAAATTATCTATGTAGGGTATTACTAGTCAAAACTATTCTCAAATTTGCATAATTTAGTAAGTGCCAATAGTGCCAAGTTTTTGTTGAAAAAAGAAGGAATTATTTAATGCTACTTAACCCTATAATGGTGGATGAGCCTTTCAAATAGAAAGGCCTAGAGTTCATCTAGATGATTAAAACCACATCAAGTAGGGTTCATAAATGGATACCCATTGCTAATGACTACTTCCTAAGGTGTTCCAAAGAAATCCCTCTAAAATAAGAAAATAAAGGTGTGATACTCAATTTTATTGAAGAGCATATCATGAGTTTTTGTCCTCCAAAAAATATCATATTTAACAATGGAAGAGATTTTCTAGTCTCAAATATTTCAAAGTGCTCTTGCATTATCAAATATGATCGCCCTTGGAGGACAAAACCTTGTGATAATCTCATCCAAAAAATTGAATATAATGCCTTCAGTTGCTTCTTTCAAAGGGATAAGTTTGGACAACCTTGTGAAGTAGTTAGTAGTAGTGAGTGTTCATTTATGACCTTCTCTTGATGTGGGATTAATCATCCCAATGAATTCTATATCCCACTATGTGAAACACTCATCCAAAATGACAGGGTTAAGCGACATAGAGTAATTCACTAAAGTGCCATAGTGGTCAATGTTGCCACCTAAATGGAAAAGGCATTAGGAGGGATGGGCTAAGCCACACTGCTCAATTAGTTTAGCCCATAGTTTTGTATAGGATTGCAACCTCAACAAGGACACTTGGTGAAAATTTTTAAATGACCACAATTTTTTTTAATATTTTATCTTAAAAATGTTGGCCAAAAGATACAAGTTGTACTATTGGCTTAGACACCTATGCAACATAAAAAGTGATAAAAGTAACATAGGAGGATGAAACAAATAGAGAAATTACTAGGAATATGCTACAAAGATGAAAAATTATATTTTAGAATATTTGATTGTACCTTATTGATGCTTCTACCATATGAGCCATACAATAGAAATCATCATATAGAAAAAATGATAATGGGAGAAAGAAAATTTCTTTAAGGGCCAAAGTTAAAATTATCCTCTATCAATTAGCAATTCAATAGTTGATATGAAGACTTTGGTCCTTCTACCTGCAACGAAAAGGTCTTTTTTAGCCCAAAGTGCTCTAAAAATTTAATTACCTCCTATATTTGGCAACCTCCTTCCAACTGCAGACCCTTGTAGATCTATCCCACTAAGCGCGATTCAGGTGAAACAAAAAGAAAAACTAGTTTTTTAACTCTAACTCAATGGTGAGTAAGTGTGTTTTCTTTGAAATGGTCCAATATGAACCTCCAATGAAAACCACAAAAGAGAAAGTCCCAAATCTATTATTTTTTTCCAAACTTACATATATTTTTGTCTCTAAGGTTACCATATAATGCAAGAGTTCAAACTACTCAACTTTACAAAAAATAACCGATATCTCTCATCTATAAATAGCTCTACTATCAAATATGAGTAGAGTTTTGCATGGACACAACTCTAATACTATATAGGAGCTAAATATTATCTCAACACATAATAACACTTGCAAAAAATATAAGAAACAATCTACAAGAGAGTATGCAAGATATGAAATTTCCTCTTATTATAATCTTTGAGAGATTTGATCAAATGAATATCAATGAGATATGTTACAAAGTATAAGAGCCTTTCTTATACAAGCAAGGTGAGTGATAATATTAAATAAAACATTAATATTTATTTTAATCTTATGCTAAAACACAACCAATTAGAATAAATATAAATAACCTAGGACATAGAAAGCCAATGAGATACATAAACCCAATATAACTAACTTCTAGAGATAACACATAAGACCTAAGATTACTTACAATGAATGGGTCGACATAGGAACTAGTTAAGACATGGCTTTATTCACAATAGCAAAGTTTCCCCATGGAGATCTAATGTTATATGCTCAATCAAATTAAATCGCTTTTGTACTAATATTATTATTCTATTTTTCTTTTTGATTAATAAAATATGGCTAATTATATTACTAGGACAAATGAAACTATTGGGGTGACTCCTTTGTGATGAATACAATCTTGGATATCTTTGGTGGTGAATTTTTCCTATTCAAGACTTTTACATGTAAATCTACTTTCGCATGCTTTATCAAATTAAAACTCTATGGTGCTAATATTATTATACTATTTACCTTTATTATTAATAAAAAATAACAAATGCTTCAATTGTATTATAGTAGGAAAATCCTAAATATAGTAAATTTAAATCTTTCCTAGTTATTAATAGGATAGCCACAAACTATTAAAACTATAGTACCTTATGAATAGGGCCTTGATACTTGATCATTAATAGTAGATTGAATTGATATATTTATAAATGAAAAAGCATTTGATTGTCATAGAAATGAACCATTCATATACATGATAAAATAAATGATATTTAAAATTTGGAAATTGTAGGAATATAATTAATTAAATATTTTGAATTCAAATATAAATAAAGATATGATTTATTGCCTAGTATGAATGCTATAAGAAATAAATTTATATAATAAATGAAAATTTAAAATATGCTAACAAATTTAGATAAACCACATATTGAATTTCTCTTTGAGTAAAAGATAATATGACTACAACAAATATCCAAGGGGTTGAGCTTAATTGGTTAAAACATTGGGTTCTCACTGTGGAGACCCAACTTCAATTCCCAATAGGAACATCTAAAATGAATTCTAAGTTGCGACTCTAGGCCTTCCATAAAAATAGGGAAGGTCTAGGGTCAATCTAATCAAACATAATAATAATAATTGAAATTATTTCTTTATTATAAATTTTTGTAAACAACAAATTAATGTAGACATCGACATCTTCTATTTAAATTTTCAAAAATTAATATCATTTATCACAATTTAATACCCTACATATAAAAATAATCATAAATACTTATCAAATACTTTTATTAATCAAAATGTAATGCTTCAACATAAGCACTATAAAAATGCCACCTTAGTGAAATTATGACATATAAAGTTTTCTTAAACCATAACAGTGCCTAAAGGAATGATTAAAGTGTTTTACCAATTGTTGTCATGCCTAAAAGGACTGGAACAAAAGGCAAACTTTTGCAACATTATTGGGTAACTAGTTATACACTCAGTTGACTCCTTTAATTCAAATCTACAGACCCCTAATTTGATGGTGAGGATGAAGGAGCAGATGATTGGTGATATGGGTAAGGCACAGGCGTCTTACATAGTGGGCACTCTTTCTTCCTCTCTAACCATCGGCGAAGACAGTCATGGTGGAAAATATGACTAATGTGACAGAACATTTGGCAGGCTTCTTCCCCCACATCAAATTCAATCATACAAATTGCACAAAGCGGAACATTACTAATGTGAAGAAGAGAGAGTTTTATGGTTTCAAGCGCACTTGTCAACTCCCTTCCCTCCCTCTCCATCTGTTGCGATATACCTTCAGGTTGATGTGTAATTGAGGGAGAATTCAAACTACGGAGGCCTTCATTTATTGTTTGCAGCCTCCTTATTATCTCTGCAATCCTGCTTCTCAGTTCTGCTCGCTCTATTCGGAGGAGGCGTTCCTCTTCGTTGAATCTGCGTGTTTCTGCTTCCCCTTCTATTCTACGCCGCAAACCTTGTATACTTTGCTGTAATAATCCTCTTCTTTCAGGATTGCTCTCATTTCCTCCTGTTTCATTTCCTCCATATCCTCCTCTTCTGGATGACGTCATTATTCTCCTGAATTTAATGGTCGAGCAAGCTTCTGCCCTATATCACAACTCTTCGGCAAAATATAGACAGAAAAAATTGTATGTAATATTGTAATTGATATGGACATTTCTATTCCTTGTTTTTTCTTATATATGATGCTCAAAAGGAGGCGGGGCATGGGGCCCGTCACAAGTCATCATTCGGTAAATAGCGCGTATTTGAACATTTCTATAATCTTGTAAAAACAAACAAATATTGTATGATAGAATTGGAAAAAATATGGATCATTTGCAGTATATATTATAATAATTAATGAATACATTTATAGTAAGTTTGCCCGCGTATGTGAGTAATTATGACTTTGAGGGAAGAGTCTTGGACTTGTTTAAATGATGTTGAGATATAGTGGTGAGGGGGTTAGTTCTTGTTAGAGAATTTTTGTTTTTATGTTGTAAATTTAGGTATTAATTGTGTTTTAGAAATTATGTTGTATAAAAAAATATTTTTTTAAAAATTTAGATTGTTGTAAATAGTATTATTATAAAATTTCATTTTAATTGTTTAATTTTTCTGAATATATTAAATCAGAACAGTTTGAAAAAACCCAAAACTAAAGTCTGAGAAGTGAGGGTTCAAGACTAGAATGATTACTACCATAAATGTTTAATTGTTTTTAAGTTGATTTGTAATTATTTTTACTTACTATCTAATTTTTTGAAGTCATTTTCTCTATTTTGCATTTTTTTTTAGTCAAGAAAAATAGGGTGCTAAGAAAAAGTGGTGGGAAAGAAAATTTAACTCATTTTCAATGTGTTGCATAATGGATTACTTTATTGGTTTGCATTTATGTTTTTAGTTCTATAATATAATCTATGTAAATTGAATAAATGTTCTAAATTAAAGAACAAAATTATTTAGGATAATTAATACTAATATACCTATTTATAGAGAAATATAGGTAAAGTATGCTGAAAGATATCATATTTGTTCATTATTCCACTTAAATCTTTTTACAATATTGTACTCAATATTAAATTATTATTAAGATATTACAATATTTTTTATATTTCTTATAAACTCTTCACCAAAGGTAAAAAATCTATTAAGACTAATTATTATTATCATTTTATCATATCTTTATATTATTATTATAATATTAGATTCACATAATTATAAATTTAACTATTACTAAGATGGAGATAGATAGATTTAATCAATAGTTATACTCAGAGTGATTGGTAGTTGAGATGAGTACATATATATATATATATATATATATATATATATATATATATATATATATATATATATATATTGATCTTCTCATGCATTTAAGTGTCACAAAGATGTCAAATTTAATGATTTTGATTTTTACTAACACATATTTGTGCATCTATTATGTGAGTGTAATATGCCTTTGGCATAATTATGAATGTTACTAAATGTGTCAAATAATGCTAATTTGAAAATTTTGAAAATAATAACTCCAATATGGAAAATAGGTGATTTTGGTAATGCTACTTTCAAGGATTTTGTACAAAACTATAAATGTCTCTAAATTGAATCTATAGCTTTGGATTGGTCACGTGTTACAATAACCTAATATTTGATGCATGGTCAGGATCTAATGGAATGCAAACTCCACATTTTTGTTCAATTTGATATTTGTCCCTTGTTTATCATGATCAACTTATGTACTACTAAAAATAAATTATGAAGGCCACCACATTATTATGTTCAATTTCTTCTAGGTCAATCTCATGGAATAGCTAGCATTACAACCTTGGAAAATACTAAAAAATAATATAGAAGCATGTACGTGTTCTAGTATTGAATTATGATAAAAATATATCCTTTAAAGTTCTCTAGCTCAATTGCTTTTATGATGAATTCTACTTATGTGCTTTAGGAACTCAAATAATTACAAAAAGATTGTAGGGGTGGATTATTTACCAAATTAGTTTCATTAAATATGAGAAATAATAGATAACCATCTTATTGTGTACTAATTTGACCTAAAATGCACAATTTAATAGAGGAAGGGTATACGAACATAAAATTTTTGTTTTTGAATTTGGATGGAACATGTATCTTATGGTGCATGACACTATTTCGAGAAGTGGTTTGTTAACTTAGACCCTTTTTTCTTTGCAACACTTACAGATAGTTACGAAATTGTGGGCTCTTTAAGTGTCTATCATGCTACTTGATGTTGTCATTGAGTCTCATTCTATCTTGGGCCTTGATCATGAATACACTTTGTTTGGTCATCATTTTCCCTGCTACAAATGTATGCTATTTACAAGTTCCCCTATGTATTATAGCTTGGGTCCTTTGTGGACTACCCTACCATGTGGGCTCTCTTAGTCCTAGAGATGGTCAAATGGGAATACTTTATGCATCTATACTTACATTGCTTATTTTATTGGGGCTAGTAGTAGACAATTCTCTATATGGGTTTTTTTCTCTAAGGTTTTGAGAGGTAGGGCTTTGACCCTAGGATCTCTTGTTGGTGATGGGAGTCTTTTGGATTGGTCTATGCAGCTTTCTATAGATGATATATTTCCTATTAAAAGTGGTACATCATTAGCAGTTGTGGGTTGGCTCGAGACATGTGTTGAGGGTTGGTTACCTTACAATTGTTTAACTAGAGAGAGCTATGCCTCTTTTGTGTCTACTATTGTGGTTTACTCTATTTTTATTTTGGCAGATGCTACTTCCTTCATGGATATCTACATATTTACCCCCTTCTCCCTTTTTTATTTGGTGTGCCCTTTTGGGGTGAATCTTTTAGGACCTCCAGTTTTAGGTTTTGGATGGGATTTTATTTGTCTTATATTCTTGAAGGGGGTTTATTCCCTTATGTTCAATCCTTTAGGTTTTTCAATTCCTAGAGGTATTGCAAAGAGAGGACCTACTAAGGTGGTATATGTGGTTTTTCTTCTAGGATTTCTTATCAATCAAGTGCTTAGGGATACCTCTCAAGACCCTGGGAGGATAGATTTGGATTTCAATGCCTTTCCCCGGTCTTGTACTCTACCATCGCTTCTCTTATTTCTTCTATTTTGGGAGTGTATGTGTTTTTATTTCCTCCCTTGTTTTTTATGCTTCCATTCTTTTCAGGTGGGAGATTGTAGGCTTCTATGACCAAGGAAAAGTCAAAAGTTAGTGGCACCCTTTTTGGTGTTGGCTATCTCGATTTGGCCATTATTATTGTAGACTATGGACCAATTGAGGTGGTCTGAGATGTGTTTCCTATAGGTATCCTTACTCTTAGAAGGTTCAAGGATTCCTTTCAAAACCCATTAGGTTTGTATGCTCTTGTCCATTATGTGATTATCCTATTTTGCTTGTCTGGAATGGCTAAGTGTTTCTACTATCATGAGATTTTTGGGTATCTTCCAAATCACTAGTTTTTGAGACATTTGATGTGTCATCCCTTTTGTGAGTTTGTCTCTTTTCATGGAGGTCCTTTAGGCAAAAGGTTATGGGAAGCCTTTCAAAACCTACTGTTAGCTTTCTATTTTCTTGGCTAGTTTATGACCAGTGCAACAAATTTTGTTTGGATTATGATTTCAGGTGCTCTAAAAAACCCCTAAGCTCTAAGAATGTAAGCCTACTAAGGATTCAAGACCTTTTTTCCTATCAGTTTAGTGCTCTAGTTAGAAGCCTCTATTTTAAAAAATGGGTTTTCTCTTTTTTGGTGTTGGTGGTCTCACTACTTATGAGTTCCTCCCTATTATGTTAAGGGCTTGAGCCCTCTCCCGCTTTAATCAATCAGAACATGTACCTTATGATATGAAGTTTATTCATTACAAATATGACCCCTGATATTGGAATGCATATCTCAATTCTAGGAATAAATTTTTTTGAATATGAGCTAATAATGAGATGTATATAAATAATCAAGTGTACATGACACATAAAAAGAGACAAATGCTTGGAAATATGCATAATAAAGAGTACAATATGAAAGGACATATTTTCTACATTTATAATCTATTAAAATTGATTCATATAAATCGAATAAATTTTGAACTTTTTCATACAACATTGACCATTGGCAAGTCTTAAATGGTTTTTTTATTGTTGCAAGGACTGCAAATTATATTCGTGAAACAAAAATATATTTAGTTGCATCATGGAGATTTGTAAATATCCATAGCTATCAATAAACCTAGAAGAAGAAAATCTGAACAAGGTTTCACAAATACCACAAACTTCATGAAACATGACAATCATTGAACCAAAAAAGACTCAAACTTTGAACAAGCTTGAAGAATAATTAATTAAGCCTATTAATGATAAATTATTTAGAGAAGAATATTATCTTTAGCCAATACTAAAGACCCCCAATCAATGATATTCTAGTAACTAAATTATTGCTAGAAGTACAGTTCCCTAAACAATTAATCTCCATATGCCATTCCATAGGAATATGAAAAAATGAGAAGGAATAAAAAATTAGGTACACAACATTAAATCTACTTAAACAAAGAATCCAAATTCTTTGGAGGGCCAACAAATTTCTATTTATTTAATAAAGAAAATAATATCATGAAGTCTATCTCACAAATAACTTTCTTCCATCACAATTTCTAAGTTTTTGTCATTGGCACAAGAATAGCACAAGACTCCATTAATTATCACTGTACCAGACCATAGAAGTAGCGAAGAATAATTAAGACAAAATTTAACTGCCATAGCGTATTTCAGCAATTCTTGTAGCCCCAAAGTCATGGCTTGAGGGTCCATTTGTATATTAAAAAAAAAAGTGCAAGGGAGGGGCCTAATTACCAATCTTATTCACCTTTCTTATGGTCTTAAATAGAATATAATTCTTAATATGAGAAGGGAAATGATCTGTGAGAGTTAAATGGGAAAAGAGGTTCTTTATGGTTCACTTGGCCTTAATATTTATCTTGATAAGTATCTTCTACCAATTTTGAATGGGAAGAATCTTATGATCTTGAAAATTTCGGTTATTCAAGTCAAGAAGAATTTCCAAAGAATAATAAAGCCAAGATTCTAGGCAACAACTAGAAAAAAATTAACACATGTTCTTTCTCAAAACTCAAATAAAGAAGCGACATGAATAATAGGCCTATTCCATATTATTTTCCATACTCTCTATATTTATTACACAAAAAGATATTTAAAGGAGATATGTCAAACTTAATCTAGTCATGTCACATAGAAAGCAATTAAGAGTACTAAGAAATCCCCATCTTTATCATATTATCCCAAGTGAGGCATTTATTGTAACTCAATAAGAAAATAATAGTATTAAATTTCAGTAAACCAATTTTTTTTCAATTTCTTTTCCACTACAAAAAAATTATATTCTTACCTTTCTTATTTTAAAGATATTGATAACCAAGAGTAATCAAATAAGTTCCTTTAGAGTCATGGTCCTATGCTACCACATCTGTTGCCTCCAAAGAACTACAAGGCATATCATCAAAATTAACCAAGAGTAGCCTTATCTATAAATGAGCATCCTCTAAGCCAAAGAATGGGTTCCCTCCTCTGACATGTCTAGAATCTTTCTAAGTGAGTAGAATTTTTAAAATGCCCAATTTAAGACCACTTATTTGTAAACAAAAAATTATACAAAGATTAGAGATAAGGATACTATGAAAGAGTAGAGGATGAAGTTTCTACGAATCTTTCAAGAATTTTTTTTTCTCTTTTTATTAAAAAACCAAAATCCAAAATTTCTTTATTTATAATATTTTGAACATTGAACCTTTCCCAACCAAGCCTATACTTAGAATATCTTTACGAACAATTCCTCCCAAATACTCGGAATTGATAATTCTTGTGCATAAATGTTTCTATTGCTTAAACCTCCTTTAATATAATTTGGTAGATACAACTAAAATTATATTGTCTTAGACTAAGCCCACATTAGATTGATAACTAGAAACTTGATCCCAATTTAATAAATTTAATCTTTTAGACTCGAAGTTTTGACATAAACAAATTTCTAGAAGAATATCTAAGAATTGCTTTTAGTGTAGATAAAATTGTAAATATGTAAATAGAAAGAACTCAAAATAGATTTAAGACGATCAATCTTCCTGCAAAATATAACCATAAAACATGTTCGATGACATGAACTATTTTATTTCTTTCTGATGATGGAGATAGAAAAGATTGACCTCGTGCTAGTGGATTCACTCTGCTGCAAAACATTCTTCCCTACGCACCTGCACAACGTCCTAATATACTTATCTTAGGAAAGAACAAATACATCTGACAAGCCAAGGAAACTTCACTCACCATTCCTGACATCCTTGCTTGCGTTGAATTTAAAGAAAAAAAAAACAGCTTCCGAGGTTTATACTTAGACGGAAACAGCTGTAGACGTTTACAATCCCTAATTGATTCACAATTGAAATATACATTTTGGATAACCTTCGGCATCATAGTGTGGGCAGTAGAAGATGGCCAAGAGAAAGTCAGCCACATCTATCCAGAAGATGTACATTAGAAGATGTACATTTGACTGTATTTATTATTTAATTAAAAATAAAAATATCTTATATTCTGATTTTTGGTTAATTAGTAAATACATTTACATTTTTTATTAATTAGTAAATACAGTCAAATGTGCATTCCAGATAGTTTAAAATTACACACACTAAAAAACGTATTAAGCTTAGGTAATGTCAGTCAATTCTAAGTATTTAACACTTTTAAATTCAAGAGTCAAAGCTTAGTGGGTAAGATTTAAGCCAATGGATAGGGTCATGGCTATTCTGATTTCAAAACGGACTTTTCGTACAGCATGATAGCGACGTGTTAGTCAATTACAACCGTTTATTACAAAATTGACAGTGTAAAATGCACGACTAACACACTTTTTAGTCAATCCGTACTGTCATTTTGAAACCAGAATAAACGCATCCAATGGATAGGGGTATGTTCTTTACTCACCCCATTAAATAGCTCGATATACATCACCACATATCTCAGAGATTTCTTCAAACCAAAGAGATAATCCTGCCTTAGATCTGTTCCACATTTCCTGAGGATGGAGCAGTTGATTGCAAAAATGTGATCATTCATCGGCCTTTCCACTCTCCTGCAAAACATTCTTCCTCCACACCTGCACAAAATCCTAATGGATTGGTTATCATCTATCAAGGATTAATTATTTCAGTGCTCTTTATGATCTCGAAATTCCAGAATTCAAAGACAGTCATGGCGTCAACGCCAACGATCTCTATGACACCGTTGAGCGCTATCTCAATGGCGTGGATGGCATTACCCGTACTCGAAAACTATCTGTGTTTCGTGTCAAAAATTCCAAGAATTTGGGGTTATCCCCAGCGTTTAATGAGGTAGTGGAGGACTGCTTCAGGGGAGTCAGGCTATGGTGGACTCACGGTGCCTTTCTCAAGCAGCACAATGGAGGAGGAGGAAGAGACGGTAACGCAGTTAACGCGAGGCGGAGATTTACTCTCAAAGTGGAGCAGCCAGACAAAGACTTTCTCCGCGCTTACTTTGATTACATTACATATCGCGCAGCAGAGCTCAATTTGCTCAACAAAGATCTCACGCTGTATACCAATACTCGATGGGCTGAATGGACAGGAGTCCCCTTCAAACACCCCTCGACGTTCACCTCTGTTGCTCTCGATCCCCTGCTCAAGTCCAGAATTGTCAGAGATCTCGACCGATTTAAGAAGGGAAAAGAGTCTTACAGACGGATTGGGCGTTCCTGGAACAGGGAAATCGAGTCTCATCGCTGCCATTGCTAATTACATGAGATATGATGTTTATGATCTGGAGCTCACGCAAGTGAATGACAACACCGAGCTCCGCGCACTTCTCACCCAAACAAAAGAGAAATATGTGGTTATTATCGAGGACATTGACTGCTCGATCAGTTTGGCTGATAGGGCTTCGAATAATCCACCAGGCAATCAAGAAGAGCAGAACAGGAGCGGTATTACTTTGTCTGGTTTGCTTAATTTGACGGACGGGCTGTGGTCCTGCTGCGGCGAGCAGCGCATTATTGTGTTTACGACGAATCACAAGGAAATGCTTGATCCCGCGCTGCTAAGGAGTGCGCGGATGGACATGCACATTTTCCTCTCTTTCTGCACTTTCGAGGCATTTAAATCTCTCGCCTTTAACTACTTGCAGGTTGAGGACCATCCTTTGTTTTCAACAGTGGAGGAGAAGATGAATGCTGGAGCGGAAATGACTTGTGCAGAAATTATAGAGGTTTTAATGAATAAAGTGGAGGAGCCCTCTGAAGCGCTGAATGATGTAAGTTGTGCTCTTGATGCCAAGATTAGGGAAAAGGAAGAAATGTCTCCAGTTCCACCCACATCCTAGGAAGATGTGGAAGAGGAATCTGAAACCCCCAAAATAAGAAAGAATTGTCACAGGGTTGTCGGACTAAAGAGATGGAAAAAGGCGAGAAAGATGAATTCACATCAAATCTTCTTGTATAGCTCACCAAATGAGCCAATAATGAGAAATAGTTTCCTTTCCTGTTACTTTTCAAGTCCATGTTGGAATTCTTGGAAAGGCCGTACAATTAATTTTTTATAGCAGGTCACTACAGACCTTTCATATTAAGGTCACCAAATCTTAAATGTGAACTGATCAGCTATTATTATTTCTCTTACAAATTTATTAATATTGATTTTACGATTAATATTTGTGATAGACTATGTTCTTAATATAATACAGCACTATAGATTATGTTTCCTTGCCATGTAATTCGTAGGTTGTACGTCAATGTTAATACCAACACTAGTAACAATGTTCAACTTTCTAAGGCACTAAGATAAATGAACTTTTACAGTGCATGGTATGATTCATTTTCCACTTCTTTAATAATTAGGTCAATTTTTGTTTTCTTCAAACATTTTTTGAAAATATTTTCTTTTGAAGTTAAAATATTTATTTACTCTTTGTAATCCTTATAATCATTTAAACCTGCTATTGAGTATTCTCTTTTGATTCTTCTCAAATATAGATAATTATTCACATCACAATTTTTAGAAGCCCTCTCATTGAAGAGAGTAACCTTTGTTTTCCCAAAAACCCACATTTTATTTCTATATCAAGTCTCATTTAATCTCAAAATTAATCATACTGTTTTGCATTCAAGACTCATTGCATAGTCTCACCACAATGGAATGCATGAATATGAAATTAATATTTTTTACAAGATAAATCATGCGTTCTTATTCTTATTGTCCAAGAAGAATTCCTTTACTCTAGCTTCTAAATCCCAATGATGAACAATAACTTTAGAAAATATTTGTTGATACATTTTAATATCAAAATCTAACTAAATAATAATAGTTTCCAACACTATAATAATATATTTGTACGTTTCTATGTTGGATCACCTCCTCTAATATAGGGCCACCCTTTAAAGCTCTTTAATTTTTCTTTAAAAATAAGATTTTGATTGTATTATGTTTTTATTTCTCTTGCTTTAGGGTATTTTTTCTTTGTTGGCCCCACTAGAAATTTTTTTATTATGATATTAATTATTTAATAATATAAACTATAGAGGTGTTATCCTTTTCCCCTTAAAAATAATAATATCTTCAAATACAAGCATAATTGATATATTTGAACTATTTTTACCCAAAATTGTGGGTAAATATAAATAAGTAGCATGTTTATTTCTTAGAAAGGAATACATATAAATGTTTATCTAGAAATATACTTCAAGAAAACCTAATTTTTGTAATACATGTTCAGTAGATTTATGTGGTGCATATAAACAAATCCTACTCTAATCACTATAGATTTAGGATAAAGCCACTATATGTTGATTCTCCTTTATATAATATAATAGTTCTAGATGAATTTTTTGGAATTCATTGATTATATAATTTGAAATAGAAATTGAGATAAAAAATATTATGTTGTAGATAACTATGTTATGATCGATATACTAGTAAACAAACATATTTGAAATGTATAATGTATAAGTCTTTCAAAAGACATAGACTTGTTAAGAATATGGATTATTACATAAGAAAACTACTATTTTAACTTTGGTATTAAAAAATTAATTTAACTATGCCTCTCATTCTTTAATATTATAAGATCAACACAGATAAACTACTTGCAATCATGAAGAATTTAAATTTAAAATAGTAAATCACAAATTCACTCCTTAAAATAATTCAATATAAAAAAATTATAAATATTTTGGAGTGAAATAGAGAATTATGATCCTATTTTACACTGATATCAAATGTAGCATAGTTGAGAAGGAAAATCCCCATGTAAGTTATCCCCACTCGAAAAGTAATCACTAAGTAATTTCATAAAGAAAGTAAACCATTTGACAAAAAGGAACTATGGATAAATGTGCAAGAGACTATCACAAACATATGCACAAATTAGGAACATAAACCCTCATAGCTCAAAATTGAAATAGTTTTTTAGTACAAGCATGCATTAATATTCATCCCACTATGTCAAATTATATATTAGAAAAACCCATTACAATATTTCTTACACATAGAATATACATAAGAACATTTATCTTTGAAGGGTTTGATTTGTAGGTATGGTCTATATGGCCTTAGCTTAGCAAACTTAATTTCTAGATTGCTATGCAATCAAATCCTATAATAGAAGATAAAATATAATTTTACCTTGTTCAAATGGATTCTTTGTTGTTGCTTTTGATTCTTTTAAGCATTAAGATGTATCGTCAATAGTCACTCTTAGTTTTAAAAGAATCATGCCCTTTTGTTGAAATAATGGGATCCCCTTTTTAGTCCATTTACTAAGTAATACTCCATATGTTAGCTATTTCACCTCCCTAATCTAATCCCTCATTTTTTTTTTAATTTACTTTGAGGGTATTTTTAATTCAATAGGTCACTTAATCAAGGTGGGAAATGATGCTGCGTACTTCACTTGTACCACATTTTCTATCCTTTGGTTGTGTTATATTTATATAAACGTCTCCCAATTGGGTTTGTTTAAAAGTGTTTGATAACACTTAGATCTAGTCTTTGGATTATGAGGGTATTCCCTTTTATTGTAGGTGTTTCTTTGCAATAGGTCATTTGTCTTCTTCTTCGCCACATCTTAAGGTATTGATATCTTCCTCTTAATGGATGGATATTGTTTGTGAATTGTAAGAACCCTTGCATAACTCCCAAAAATACTAGCTTTTTTTTTGTCTGTTATTAATTTTCATTAAGTTATTAAGTGCTCATTCATTGAAATATGTGTTCAAGTATTCTTATTCACATAGAATAGGTATTATTCCATTCATCTAACCATGCATGTTAGGAATTTGTTCATTTGCAACAGACATCTACCCAACTGGGGTAGGCATCTATCTCCATTTAGGCATGGGATAGGTATGCAATTTGGTTAATGTCTTGTGACTCATTGGGACCATCTAGGTCTTTAGTCACATCCTTGAATATTACACTTCCCAATGAAAGCACACCAAGGTTGTCATCCTCAAAGATATTATTTTAAATTTAGCTTAAAACTTGCCTCAGAATTTAGCCCATGGTCTCAAGGTATCAAGCTATCCATCAAAGACCCTTTTGAGTATACATAAATTTATTCTATCTTAACATTTATATTTAGAATTATTAACCCCATCCACCTTTCTTAATGATTATCTTGAGTTATTAATCTTGGTTAATCTTACTAAATCCCCATCCCCGATTGCTTGCGTACTAGGGACTTACTCCATCCCTTGATTCCTTATCTACACCACTTCCAAATGGGATCAAGGCCTATGTAGTTCTGGTTTCTAAACTACATCTGATGTACACTATTTAGCAGGTACACAACCCTTTGTAGGGTCATTGTTCCAGACAGCTTCTTTGTGGTTGCTAACCACATTGGGAATCTCATAAAGAAAAGGGGGTCCATGTTGACCCCTTGCTTGTTTACCTAATTCCATCTAGTTCCTATTCCTAAAATCACTCAACCATAACCCATGTGTCAAACTAGAGAATCACAACATCAAAATCAAAATAGAAGAAAATAACATACATCTAAACTCTATTGGGGTTTTACTATGATTTGACTAGCAAGTGTAGGTTCATTTAGAATTTATCTTATTAGATTATCAATCCAAGGGGGGTTTCCCACCTTTTGTGTTTTATCTCCATGATGTTCCTTATTTATCCTCTTTGATTTATAGGGTCGATGCCACATAAGCCATTATTGTAACTTTATTAGGCATTTTATGTTGTAGCTCAATCATGATGTCTTTACCCATAAGCACAAACCAAAGGAATCATATATAATGAATGTTGCTAGGGTTTTTTGAAGTTTCTCCTCTTGTTTAGGTTTACTAACAACATAAAAATAAAATGCAACTAAACCAATATATGAATAAGTGCTTCATGACACAAGATTTAGAAAAGAAAAGGAATCACTTGAATCAATTATCATTAAAGGATAACAATTAAAATGAATGATAAGTTATATAATAAGGAATTTCACTACTTTCCTATTTTTACATCGTTAAAGAAAGACAATTAAATTGAATGGTATTCTAACTACTCACATAGATGATTTTATCTATCCTAATCATCTTTCATGAATACAATTATTTATCATAAGAGAGGAAGATTATGCATTATAGTTTAATAGAAAATAATTAGCAACTTATTTAATTCCCTTCATATAGTAGGTTAGAATGAATTACTAAGGATTGCATTCTAGAACATTTATAGATAGAATGAATATATGCTTTCTTCATATAATTATTGTAGAATTATATGTTTTTTAGACTCAGCACTTATGCCAACATAAGTTCCATTATTTGTGAAGGGTAAAAGAAGGACCTAGAGATACTTAAGGTATTACTAACCTTTATGCTAATTCTTAATGTTATCATTATGCTTTAATGGTTTTGGTAAAAGGATGAATTTATAATATTTCAAAAGATAAGTAATCTAACACTTCAAGTGTTTGAGATCTAATAGAGGAGGAGAGTTTTCTTCAAATAGTTTGATAATTTTTGTGAAAAACATGGAATTGGAAGGCAATTTTTGCCCCAAGAACCCCTCAGCAGGATGGAGTTGTAGAAAGGAAGAATAGGACTATTATTGAGATGGCTAGAACTATGTTGAAAGATGCAAACTTGGATGATGTACATTGAAAATAAGGTGTACATATTGTTTTCTATATTCTTAACGTGGTACAAATAAGAGTAAATCACACTAAGACACCTTATGGGCTTTGGAATGGAAGATCTCCTACTATGATATACTCTAGAACATTTGGAAGCAAATGTTATATCAAAAGAGATGAAGATAATCTAGGAAAGTTTGATACTAGAGCAGATGAAGGAATATTTTTGGGATATGCTACAAACAAAAAGGTCTACCGGTGATACAACAAGATATTAAAAAAGATAGTAAAGAGTACAAATGTATAATTATGTGAAGAATGTGATAGACTACCTCTAAATGTGAGAATAGATTGAATTTGAGATTATTCTAGTTACTACAAAAGATAAAGTTGATCTAGAAGACAAAGTGGAAAATAAATAAATGAAGAAGAAAAACCTAAGAAAGGGTTTAAGACTCAAGCCAGATATCCGAGAATTAACCATTGAAAAGATCAAATTATTGGAGATAAAAATAAAGTTGTTTAGACAAGAAGAAGAGTTGTGAAAGAAAATGAGCAAGAAAAATATTATTTTCTTTCATGGGTGGAACCAAAGTCTTATGAGGTAGTAAGAAAAAAAGATAGTTGGATAAAAGAAATGTAAGAAGAGTTGAATCATATTCAAAAAAATAGAGGTGGGAACTATTACCCAGGCGAATCTTTCTAGGGGAAGTTTCAATTCATATTCATTGTTTCATGTAGTGATGGTGTTGGTGCTCTCAAGGGGAGCACTGGAGTATGTTATTGCTGAGATCAATATGCTATGTTCAGTTGTGATCTTTATCTTTGATGTCAAAGGGGGAGAAGTATGTTATATGTTCGTAAGTGTTGTTATCAATTACAAAGGGGAAAATTGTTGGAAATCTGAGTTGATTGTTGATGTCTGAGTTTTGTTGATATTAATGTCAAACTTGGTGGTCCAAATAAAGTCTAGTTCAGATATGTTCTTGTATTGTTGCAGGTTTCTTTGTTCGGTGTTGTTGAGTTTGATGCATGTTTCTCTGTCTAGTATTGCTATTGAATCTATGTTGATGGAGCTTATCTGGAAAGTTATAGTAGTAGTAAGTTCAATATGCAGGAAAGAGTTTTTAATGCCTCTAGATGGTGAAGGTTATGTTTTGAGGTTTTGAATATGCTATATTGTCATGTTGTCTGGTTCACAAATTGAATAAGTTTATTGTTATTGTTTTCTGATAGTGAGGGTCTTCGTTAGACTAGTACAAAAAATGCTTGGTGGCCTCCAGACTTGTAGTATCCTATGTTATGATTTCATAGACATATTTATTTGATTTGTGCAGTATTTTAGTTTAATTCTTTGGTGATATTTATTTTCTGCAAGTGAGTTATGTGGGTCTATCCGTGGTATATTTAGCTTACATAATATGTTTTTTAGCTTGCTGATTAGACTATATTGATTGGATCACACTTTTTGGTCTTGATATGCGTTGGGAGTTATGATAGATTGTTGTTATTAATCTCACCATAGTGTGTGTGGATCTATGTTAGGTATTTTGTGTTGGAAGATGTTTTTTAGCGGACTAGTTGGTGAGTTTTATTATTTATCTACACATTACGTTTGGTTTTAAATTTGGAGGATGTGTTGGCATTTACAGTTTGTTGGATTTTCCTTAAAAAGATGTATAGTGGTGGATTTGTGTTCCCTCTTTCTCTTGGAGTGGATTTCTTTGGTTATTTTTCTCTCAGTGGTTAATTTTGTGCAATATTGTTTACTTGGTTTGTGATCAACCTTCAATGATCTTTTTGATTATCAAATTTGTATTTAAGAAGTGTAGATGTATGAGTTATGTATGAGAAGGAGTGTCAATTAATGTGAAGTGAATGTGAATGATGTGCAAGAATATTTGATACTTTAGATGTGAAAAAGTTAGTTTGTGAAGAGCTTTAAAGGTGATATAATTAGTGTGGCAATTTTCTATGATATTGGCAGATGTTAGATGTGTTTATCATGATATTCGTTCCTTGACACAATAATTCAAGGACAATTTCATGAGTATTGGATTCTTCTCATATCAGTTATGGTATTCTTTCTATTGTTATAAGGTAGTGGATCTCTTGGTGGTCCTTTGTATCTTTCCCTTATACAACGTGACTTAGTTACGCAAGTCCATGTATCTTTCCCTATGGTAGTACACCTTAGTCTTGCAAGTCCATCAGGTGCATGATGCTCCTTGGTAATGAGACTTAAACATTGTAATCAATTCTATTTATTCTGTGAGTATGATTCTCATTGTGATTTTTCCCTAAATGGGTTTTCCACATAAATTTGGTGTTGATGTGTTAAAGGTAGATGTTTTTAGTATCATAGTTAAATATTGTTTAATATTTGTTAGATCAGATTAGAAGTGTTCTAGACTAATTCACCCCCTTCTTAGTCCTTATGTGGGTTTGACACTTGATCCATGTTGAGTAAAGGACCCATAAAAATTAAAGTGTCCATGGTTGTGTAGGTTTTACTGTAAAGACTATTGTTTCAATGCTTTTTAAAGCAATGGATAATCATTAACCAAGGGTGCATCCTTTTGTTGATTACCTATTGCTTCTCCTTTGATAGCTTTTAGTTCCACACACTTAATGTTAGATTCACTAAGGATCATAACTAATTTTGTGAGTCATGTAGTAAGAGATGCCTTATTAAGGACTTTAGGGGGTTGATCTTAGCTATGATATTTGCTTGATGACTAAGTATGTGATGTTGAATTTTTCATGGGGAAAATACTACAGGAAGATACACACACACACACACAAAATATGATTGTAATTTAATTTATAACCCAATAGAGTATGACTAATGCAATAGATAGCTTGTTTTTCTCCCTTAGAATCATTCTTTGCTAGTAAAGCACCCAATCCTAAAGTTGTTGTTAATATGTAAAGAACTAATGGTTTTCCATCAATGGGTGGCATTAGAGTAGGGGGATACATGAGATAGTCCTTTAGTATCTAGAAGACTTGTTGGTATTTGTTACCCCATCTAAAAGGAATATTCTTGTGTAGGAGATTAGTAAAAAGATGACAATTGTTAGCTAATTGTGCTATGAACTGTAAAAAAATTGTAGTTTTCCTTCTAGAAATCCTAGTTTATTGGCATTCTTAGGTAGAGGCATCTCAACTATAGCTTTCACCTTTTTTGGATCAACCTCTATACCATTGTGAGAGACAATGTTTCCCATTAAATAATATTATCTATCATTAAAAATATTTACAATATTTATTTCACATTTGATAATAGAAGTTAAATTAAGATTAAAAGATTGAATATTAAGCTTTACAAATTATTGTAATTAAAAAAATACATGATTTTTATACAAAATTTCTTATTCTTTCCTATCCCACTTAATATAGGAGATAGTTTGTCTTTATTAGACTCTTTGAAATAATTGAATTGAAAAACACATTCTTTTAAAATAAGTAATTACAAAAATTAACACAAATATTTTAGAAATAATTTTATCATAGAATTTTATTAAAAATAATTAAAATATATCAACAATAAAAAAACTATAAAATATATTTTACTATTTTGAAAAAAATATATCATAATTTTTCTGTCATATCCTAATTCTAAAAATTCCCTACAATCTATAACAAGTATAAATTTACTGTACGAACTGCATATTTGTATATCCTAAAACAAACTCCTATAAACTTATCTAAGTTATCAATATCCTTCATACATTTTAAATACATTATAACATATGCTTGATAAATTCCAGAAGCTCCATAACCATTTCCAATAAATATTTAAATCGAGGAAATGAACTATCCATTTCGGATAAAACCGGTAGACCACATGGACCACGTGCTAGAATCTTCACTATGCAGCGAAATATTTTTCCTCACCACCTGGACAAAATCTATATGTACCTGCCTTAGGCAGCAAGTAACAAGTAATAAATCCTCCTAGCCATGGTGACTTTACCCGCCACTCCTGAAATCACCATAGAATACATAAATGTTGAATTAATATTCTTTACAAGATGAATCATGTGTACGTGGAGTGTTGTAGTACATTAAAAAGGTTGATATGTGTGGTTAATTAGGTGACTTTGATCTTTTTATTAAGGTTTCTTTTTCTTTATCTTGTTGATTGTTGTAATTATTTCCAAGTGTCATTTTAGATTGAGCACATTCAATCTTTTTGTTGAAAGAAAAAACAAATAACATGTTTAACGTAGTAAATCACATTAAAGATATTTGACAAAATATTTCTAGATAATATACATGAAATTTTAAATTATATTACAATTAAAACAGTATTAGTCTCTTTTTGTACACCTTTTTTGTAATCTTTACTTCCTTTTTTTTTAACACCGCTGACATCTTGGTATAACTAGATTTACATTTAATCAAGATTAAATATCAAATTCTACAATGACATATATCAAAAAGAGTTATGAACCAAGACACTTTCAAATTTGCATTCTTTCAATTTGATATTTTTCTATGAATTTTATTGTTTTGATTTCAAAATGAATTGGTACTACCTTAACTAATTACAATCCTATATCAAACTTTCCAATATGTATAATTTTCTTCTCTTTTAGTTATGTACATTGCTACTTATTCTAAATATATACTTATTGCTGTGAAATTCAAGACTCATTGTAGGACCATAGCATCTCATAAGTAACATCCAAACATTAATTATTTGATATGAATCCTTTTTAAATGTATTAATAAAACATTAATTATTTGATATGAATCCTTTTTAAATGTATTAATATGTAACATTATTTTTATAATAGTTTTAGAAACAAAAAATATTTTGCAGGACTAACATGTTCACCCTGGATGTAATGCATCAAATATTTTGCACTTAACAACACTAGTAACCGTGAGAAGTAAATATACTCTAACCAGTTGAATCCTTATATGCAAATCTACAGACCAATAATTCAAGGTGGTGGTGAAAATGGTTGGTGATATGGATAAGACACAAGCGTTTTACAGAGTGAGCAGTTTTTTTTCCTTTCTAACCATTGCAGAAGACAGTCCGGGTGGAAAATATGATTCTCGTGACATGGCATTTGGGAGGCATTTTCTCCCATATTATATTCAGTCAAACAAATCACACAGACAGGAACTTCATTAATATGAACAACAGATACTTTAACAGTGTCAAAGGCACCCATCAACTCTCTCGCCTCCCTCCTCATCTCTTCAGTAAGTCGGCTTGTTTCATCTCCGTTTCGATGTCTTCTTCTCTGCGTTGCCAGTTCTCTCGTTCTGTGTATTTCTTCATGAATGTCTTCAAAGGCTCTCACTCTTATATCATCACTGGGAATTGTCCTCCTTGAACTGTGAATGGATTCTTCTCCTCTTCGTTCTCCTAAAATCATCTCTCTCTCTCTTATTATTTGGGATATTTCAAGGGATTGTTGTAGAATTCGCCACGTTAGATCTAGACTTTGCCGCCTTAGATCTCTTCTTTCACTTCCTCTCCGCATTTCATGTCTTCGTCTTGCCCGGGGCATCTTAGATTTTATACTTGGTAGTTTTCGAGGGGAAATAAATTTTGCTGTGGATTATACAACTTGGATTCGCGCACTGGTAGATATTCGTATAGTAAGTTATATGAATGTGACAATCAACATTGAGTTTTAGTCCTTTTTAGTCGCTTCATTTGGTGTTGAAAGGTCGCGAGGCATGGTGCTGTCCCTCCTCCATTATCCCTTCAGTAAAGGGAGGCGTATTCGAAATGTTCGAAGAAGCGCTTAGTTAAAAATAAACGATTATTTTGTGATTGAATTGGAGATTATAAATAATAATGATCAGTCATAGTTTATACTCTTATTAGGTAACGATTTAATTACATTAATATGGCAAATGTAATTAGCAAAATAATTTCATCAACTATCCACGTGTTTGTCTTCTATGGGAAGACAAGCGGAGCCACGTGGTAAAAAAAGCAAATGGTTATGGGATACGAAAATGCATTCGGAAATCGCTATGGGGCCATCAGAATGCACTTGTCTCATAGTGTATTTTATAAGTCAAATTTATAAACTAGACTATGAGGCTGCTGCATCCTAGCGGTTCGATAGCCATTTCTATAAAAAGAAGCCCTCACACCTTTAGATTGAAAGCATCCCTATCACCGATGTGGCTACCCAACTATTACATCTAGGTAAGAGGAATAGCTATGAGGCCACCAACATGTTTTTCGTTCATAATGGATTTTGTAAGCATACTTTATATCTATACATTATGGATAGGTGTAGGTGGCAAGGTGAAGCAGTCACCAATGAGGAGGGACCTCAAGGGATCAATCTGGATCGGTCAGCAAGAGTAACACAACGAAAACACACAGATATGATGAAGGCAATGCAAAACAGATAGTTTTATTGCATGAAATTTGATTACATCCAACCGATAACAACCGGGTTAAAACATACCGACACACAGGCTTGGTAGAATAGGTCACAATCGGGACCTTGAATCAAAAGATGTATCCTCTAGGCACACTCTACCTATCTAATAGTCGGATTGATTCTAATTGATTACATTCTAATGTATGATTACAAATATATATATATCGATCCAAAGGATCCTGTTGGCCCAAAATGGATCAAAACCTGGAGAACAAGACCTAATGTGCAAAATGAACAAGGTCAGCCTCCTCCAAGACATTCCTCTGAGAAATCCAAAGGATGAAACTTAGAAGGGTGGCCACATGCCAAGAAACACCAAGATCAACGCTCAAGGCTTTGCAAGCTTTAGAATGGGTTCTAGTAGATCATCATAATAGGTCTCAGGCAACCGGTAACAAAGGAAGAACTAGTAACAAGAAACTGTTATGGAAACCAGTACCGATATCTTGTTGGAAAGTTATCCAAATGAGATGTGGTTTGAAAGAAAGAAAGGTGATCAAGTCTTCAAGTAGAATCCAACTCCACAAGATCCGGTGAGCCAAAACTGAGACACACAGAAAGAAAACTAAAACTGCAAAAAAAAATAGAAAGGAAAATGTTTTTGGGTTGATGCAATATTGTTGTGAACCGGGGATGTTGTTGCATCAGACATCCAGGGTTAATGAAAAGTGAGTCTCACTTTGCTGGGGTCAAAGGGAAACCAAGACGGTCTACCTCTACTTGAGAAATACAAGATGAATCTTCAACTAGTTTTCTCTTCCACTTCACAAGATATTCTTTGTACTTACTGTTCTGGGTACTACGCCCAATCCTACTATCCAAAATCTCTTCAATCTGATCTGGTTCCTTCTAGAGCAATTGTTTCTCAAGGTCTGCAACACTGTCCTCACTGAATTCTGGTTCATGGTACTAATGAAGATTTGCAATGTTGAATATAAGTGATATACTTAGATTATCCAATAGCTATACTTTATATGCATTTCCAGAACTGAATTTTCTCAAAATCTTACAGGGTCCAAACTTCTTCATTATTATAAGTTCCAACCGGGAATCTCTCTTTTCTCAAATATACCATCACTTCATCACAAACTTCTTCACTGAATTGTTGTGATCTGCAAACTCTTCTACTTCCGAACTCTTCCGTTCTTCACTACTAATGTCTCTCAATTCTACTATTCCTCTAGGATGCACTTTGGTAACACTCTCAAAAGGTATTTTTCCGGTACTTCTATTCACTAAATTGTTGTCTATTAACTGAATTGTTGTCCATTCACTGAATTGTTGTAGGAAAACTCAGCTTGTGAAAGGATCAAATCCCAACTTCTGATTTTATCTTCCACTAAACATCTCAACAAGTTTCCCAGACTTCAGTTAACTACTTCGATGTGTCCATCAGTCTGTGGATGAAAAGTAGAACTGAACTTCAAATCTGTCTTTATCTTCTTCCAAAGTGTTCTCCAAAAATAGCCAACAAACTTAGTGTCTCTGTCTGAAACTATGCTCTTAGGTAATCTATGCAGTCTCACCACTTCCTTGAAAAATAGGTCTGCTACATGTATTGCATTTGATGTCTTCTTACAAGGTATGAAATGAGCCATCTTTGAAAATCTACCCAATACCACAAATATAGAATCATTCCCTCTCAGTATCTTAGGAAATCCAAGTACAAAATCCATGCTTATATCTTCCCAAGGTCTTATCGGTACTGTCAAAGGTTTAGACAATCCCACATTCTGACTACTACCTTTTGCAACTTGATAAAATCTACAACTTTGCACATATCTCCTATCATCCTTATGAATATGGGGCCAAAAGTATAGCTCACTCAATAATGGAACTGTTTTGTCAATGCCAAAGTGTCCAACTAAACCTTCGCTATGCTTCTCTTTTATTAGGTTCTTTGTCATGGAACTCTTAGGTATGCACAACTAAACTCCCTTGAATAACATCCCATCCTGAATAAAATAATCCAACCATTTTCTCCTATCAACAATAACCGGTTCTCTACATGCTTTCTAAGGTTCTGCAAAATCTAGGTCTTCATCATACAAGGTCTTCAAATCTTCAAAACCTAAAATTGTCACTCTCATCTCTGTCAGCAAATTCCTTCTCCTACCCAATGCATCAACAACTTTGTGAGATTTTCCACTTCTATGCTTTAACACTAAGGTGTAACTGTGCAAGAATTCTACCCATGTCATATGACTCTGATTCAACTTACTTTGACTATTCAAATACTGCAAAGCTTGATGATCTGTATACAACACAAACTCCTTAGGCAACAAGTAGTGTCTCCATTTCTTCAAGGCTTGAACTATGGCATAAAATTCTTGATCATACACTGAATATCTCTTCCAGGCATCATTCAATTTCTCACTGAAATATGCCATTGCTCTCCCTTCTTGACTCAAAACTGCTTCTATTGATGTTCCAATTGAAATACCTTATTGAAATTCAGTAAAGCTAACATAGGTTGATTAGTCTCTTTCTACTTTAACAATTCAAAAATTTTGTTTTCTTCGGTGGTTCACTTGAATTCCTTCTGATCTCCTGTCATGGTCTCAGTCATAGGGTTACAAAGTAAACTGAAATTTCTGATAAACTTCTGGTAAAAACTAGCCAATCCATGAAATGATCTTACCTCTCCAATGCTTTCTAGTGTAGGCCACTCAACAATGGTTTTCACTTTTTCAAGGGCCATCTTCAAACCATCCTCAGATATCACGAAGCCCAAATAGACTAACTCATCCTTCATGAAAGCACACTTCTTGATATTGATCAACAACTTCTGTTCTCTCAACCTTTGCAATACTTGTCTTAACTGCAACAAATGCAACTCTTTTGTTCTACTAAAAATCAGAATGTCATCCAAATACACAATAACAAATTTACCCAATAATTTCTTTAATACCTCATTCATCAGCCTCATGAAAGTGCTCGGTGCATTAGTCAATCCAAATGGCATCACCAACCATTCATATAGTCCTTCATTTGTCTTAAATGTTGTCTTTCACTCATCACCTTCTCTGCTACTGATATGATGATATCCACTCTTTAAATCTATCTTTATAAAGTATTTTGCTCCACTCAAACAGTCCATTAAGTCATCCATCCTAGGCAAAGGAAACTGATATTTCACTGTGATCTTGTTTATTTCTCTCGAATCGGTACACATCCTCCATTCTCCATTCTTCTTAGGTGCTAATACTGCTAGTACTGCAAAAGGGCTCAAACTCTCCCTGATCAAACCTTTCTTCAATAGCTCCTACACTTGTCTATTTAGTTCTTCATTCTCTTTCAGTGTCAATCGGTGTGCAGCTTTGTTAGGAAAACTAGCTCTGGGAATCAAGTCCATGCAGTGACTAATACTTCTAACAGGTGGTAATACATCAGGTACATTATCTGAAATGATGTCCTCATATTCTGTCAGCAAATCTCTTATCTCTGTCGGGTGTTCTCCTTCCAGTTCCGGTCTCTCAGTCTTCTTAGGAATTAAGGCAAAACACACATTCTCATGTCTCATTCGATCCATGAATTGCCATCCATCTACTAAATAGATTCTGGTATTCGTATAGACTTCATTCTGCAAAGGTTCCTCCAAAGGTAAGAAGGTTTGCTTGATTCCATTGGCCATAATAGTGTATTTATTATTCCGTCCATCATGTATTGTTTGTCTATCAAACTACCAAGGTCTTCCCAATAAAAGATGACAAATATCCATAGGCATAATATCACACAAAACTTCATCATGATTTTCCAATTTTCAAAATTACCAAACATTGTTCACTTACTAACAACTTATGTTCATCCTAAATCCATTCTATTTGATAAGGCTTAGAGTGTTTCAACCATCACCATCTCTTCTAAAACAAGATTATCTAAACTACCACTATCAATGATAACTTTACAACACTTACTGGATACCTTACATCTGGTCTTGAACAGATTCTTCCTTTGCAAGGGTTTCTCATCTCTTCCGGTATGACACAAAGCTCTCCTTGTCATCACCAGTTCTCCATCTTCCAATTCATTGTCTAATCCGGTGGGGTTTTCTTCCATCATTGCCACTCTTTCAGTAGCCTCCGTCTTCTTACATTCAAATGCATGGTGTCCTTCTCCTCCACACTTAAAGTAGGTTCCTCTAAATGTCTTCTTGTCTTGTCTTCCAAAGTTCTCATTTTGGTAACCATCTGGTTCTCTCCTCCTATAGAAATTTCTATCGTCCTTCCGGTATGAATTATCTTCTTTTCTCACTTCCTTGTCCTTGTTCTAATCTGTACTGGTTCCTCTTCCTCCTTGATATATTCCTCCAATAAACCTTCCACCTCTACCTCTCTAGCTCTGCTCATGTCTTTTGTTCAATTTCTCTTTAGACTTTAGTGCATACTGATAAGCCTCTTCAACATTATCCAATTTGATCATACTAAGTTCATCTTGTATAGACATCCACAATCCATTTAAATATCTTGCAATTTGTTCAACTTCATCATCAACATGTCCGGATCTGATGTTTATCTTGTAAAATGCTTCGGTGTATTCCTTCACACTAGATTCCTTCTGTCTCAAGTTCTAGACTTTCTAGAACAAACCAACTTGATAATTTGTCGAGACAAGCTTTGATTTTAACTTAGGAATCATCTGATCCCATGTCTTAATATTTTTTTTACCTCTTCTTTGTCTATCAACTTGCAAATTCTCCCACCAAAGAGATGCATGACCTTTCAACCGAGTACATGCATATTTCACCTTCCTCTCTTCTTTAGTGTTTTCAAAATCAAAATACTTCTCCATCTCCGAGATCCAATCCATGAATTTATCCTAATCTAGCTTCCCATCATATTTCAGTGGGGTAAAATGAGGTTTAGTGTTTGCACTACTCAAAACCCTTGAAAACCTTTCTTCATCCGAATCAACTGCCGGTAGGTTTACTTGTTATGTCGGGGCTTCTTCTCATTCATCTCCACTTACATCTTGCATATGTTGGCCACTTCTCTGGGCTGTCTCCATGGCTTCTAACTAGACTTCTATTCCTCATAATATCTCCATCACAATAGGGTCTGCATTCCCACGCGCTCCACCATTCCTAGTTCCTCTTCGTGCCATTGATTCATGCTAGTCCTCTGCAATTGCAGGTTAGATCCGTAATCCACCACCCTACAATAAAATTTAGGACACACAACCTCTAGAATGAAACTTCTTTCTGATACCACTTGAATCAGTCATAGGTGAGGGGGGACCTCAAGGAGATCAATCCAGACCGGTCAACAAGAGTAACATAACGAATACACACAGATATGTTGGAGGCAATGCAAAATTAATAGTTTTATTGCATAAAATCTGATTACATCCAACCGGTAACAATCGGGTTACAACATACCGACACATAGGCCTGATAGAATAGGTCACAACCGGGACCTTGAATCAAAAGATCTATCTTATAGGAATAGTCTATCTCTCTGATACTTTGATTGATTTTTATTGATTACATTATAAAGCATGATTTTAATTGATTACATTATAAGGCTTAAACTAAAATAGCCACCACATGGTACTATTAAACAGGCTTATCAAATTGTCCACTCCCTAAAATTGACCTCATGGTGCTATTAAGGGGTGGGTGGGGGGTGTTTTCAAAAGTTTGATTACCCATACTCCATGTGAGTAGGGTGCACATGACATAAACCAACTCCCACATGAGTAGAGTGCACCATGAATCATGATGATCACCCCTCCTCACCAACTATCACTTATGTGCTATTAACCATCCTCTTTACTATAAGGTGGTTATTGAACCTTCCCACCACTACCTAGTGTTAATGACTCTTAATATGCCCATAAAAACCAATACATAAATGTTTTAGTTTTAATTATAGATTATAAAATATGTATTTATATATGTGTGTGTGTACACACACACACACAAACACACACACATATATATATATGTATGTATGTATATGTGTATGTATATATATATGTATGTATATGTATGTATGTATGTATATATGTATATACATATATATACATATATACATATATATGTATGTATATATGTATATACATATATATGGATGTATATATGTATGCATGTATTTGTATATATACATATATGTATATGTATATGTATATATATGTATGTATGTATGTATATATGTATATTTATATGTATGTATATATGTATATTTATGATGGAGGAGCATCCCTGGTTCTTGGTAATTTTGCTTCAACCAAAAAAACATTTCTTTTTCAGTTTATTTCCTATTTTGCAATTTCAGCATTCCTTTGTGTTTTCTATTTAGCTATGAAAGCCTATCATTTTCTTCATGAAAACTTCAAAGTTTATTTTTTAATCATAATACATGGGTAGGTTTAAACTAAAATAGGCACCACATGGTACTATTAAATAGGCTTATCAAAGTGGTTTTGAATGTCCACTCCTCAAGATTGACCCCATGGTGCTATTAATGGGTGGGTGGGGGGGTGTTTTCAAAAGTTTGATTAACCATACTCCATGTGATTAGGGTGTGCATGAGATAACCCAACTCCCACATGAGTAGAGTGCACCACCAATCATGATGATCACCCCTCCTCACCAACTACCACTTATGTGCTATTAACCATCCTCTTTACTATAAGATGGTTATTGAACCTTCCCACCACTACCTAGTGTTAATGACTCTGAATATGCTCCTAAAAACCAATATATATATATATATACATATGTATGTATGTATGTGTATGTGTGTATGTGTATGTGTATGTGTATGTGTATGTGTATGTGTATGTGCATATTTATATATGTATTTGTATCTATATATATATGTATGTATGCATTTGTATATGTATATGTATGTATTTATTTGTTTATATACATATATATGTATATGTATATATGTATGTATATGTATGTATGTATGTATGTATGTACATGTCTATGTATGATGTAGGAGCATCCCTGGTTCTTTGAAATCTTGCATCAACCAAAAAAACATTTCTTTTTCAGTTTGTTTCCTATTTTGTAGTTTCAACGTTTCTTTGTGTTTTCTTGCATTTCCTCATTAGATCTTGTGGAGCTGGATTTTGTTCGCAGACATGTTCATCTACCTTATCCTTAGTCCACGGGATGTTTGGATCTATTTCTGATAAGTTATCACTTCTGAAATTTGAGGCAGTTTTCTGGCTTAGAACACTAGAATCACTTGGACCTATTTTTCTATTGGTGAATCTTGCACAGATCATTTGTGTATTTTGTGGAGCCTCAATTCATTGTTTCCAACATTCCTTGGTGTGTGGCCTACCTTCCCTTAGGTCTATACTTCATCCTTTGGATTTTTCAGAGGATTTTCTTTGGTGGAGGCCAACCTGGTGGTTTCACATGTTTTATCTTGTTCATTAGCATTTGATTCATCTTGGGACGATGCAGATCACTCTTGATCATATAAAGTAATGTAATTGAGCATTAGGATTGACCCAATGAGAACATAAAAGACAAATCTTAAGATTAAGAGGTCTAGAGTTGATGGATATTGTATTTGAGTATGTATATTTTTGGCCTGTGAGCCGAATCTTGTAGCCTGCATGTTGTCGACATATTATAATAGATTTTCAAAATATAATTCAATATATTTGGCATTACCTCCATCACATTGTGCTTCTTCTATTGTGTTTACTCTTGCTACATGGTATAGATTTTTCTCTTTGAGAACCCTCCTAATCATGACTATACAAGTGGTATCAAAGAGAGATTTCATTATGGAGATGGTGTTATCCTGTAAGATTTTGTTGTAGGGTGGAAGATTGTGGATCCGAACTGCAACTGTAGAGGATTGGTGTAAAGATGGGGCAAAGAGGAAATTGAAATGGTGCAGCATGTGGAAATGTAGACCCTTCTATGATGAAAATACTGAGAGGAATTATAGCCAAGTTAGAAGTTGTTGACACAACCTAGAGAAGAGCTTGAAATATTGAAAATGTAAGTGAAGAAGCAGAAAATCCACCAATGAATGATCCAGATAAAGAATGGTTTATAACAAAATTATCAAGAGTGAATACCAGACAATATTTTAGTCCATCAAATTATGATGGCAAGTTTGATTCAGATGAATTGTTAGATTGTATCACAAATATAGAAAAGTATTTTGATTTTGAAGGAATTATGGAGGATAAGAAGGTAAGATATTCCTATACTAATTTGAAAGGTCATGCATCACTTTGGTGGGAATATTGCAGGTTGAAAGAAAAAGAAGAGGTTAAGAGAAGATCAAGTCATGGGAGCGGATGGTTAACAATTTGAAATCGAAGTTTACACCAACTGATTACCAAGTAAATTTGTTCTGGAAATTACAAAATTTGAAGCAGAAGGAATCTGGTGTGAAGGAGTATACACAATAATTCTACAATTTGAATATAAGATCGAGACATATTAATGATGAATTTGAACAAGTTGTGAGATATTTGAATGGGTTGCACATGTCTATACAAGATGAACTCGGTTTAATCATGTTACAAAGTGTTCAAGAAGCCTATCAATATGCCCTGAAAGCAGAGGAAAAGCTGAACAAAAGACATGAGCAGAGATAAAGACATAGAAGTGGAAGATTTTTTAGAGGAAGAGTTTATTTCAAAGGAATAGGAACTTTTGTAGATCAGAATAAAGACTAGGAAGTTAGAAAAGATGGTAGTTCATACCAAAAGGATGACTGAAAATTTTACTAGAGCAGAGAACCTGATGAATACCGGAATGAGGGTTATGGAAAATATGATAGAAGACAAGATAAGAGAGTGTTTAAAGGAGCCTTCTTTAAACGCAAACGACAAGGAAATCATTCTTTTAAATGTAGGAAAGCAGAGAACACTAGAAGAATAGCATTGGTAGAAGAAGACCAAACTAGATTAGCTAACAAACTGGAAGATGGAGAACTATTGATGATGAGGAGAGAATTGTGCCATATCGGAGATGTGTAGGGGAAAAAGCGAGACTAGGCTAACATGCCCTAATCCTACCTTTTGACACACATTGTGGAATATGAAAGAGCCTAGAGGTATCACACAATTGGCTACTTCTTTTTGTGGAAGAGAGAGCCACGGGCTACCTATTAGGATTTCTATTCCTTTGTTGCAAATGATAGATGGAATGATGCAAGTTCAACTATTAACCCTAAAGTGTAAGTATGAACTAATAACAAGATTTGTAGAATTAAGATTAAACAATGGAAAGCTGTAAACACAAGGACAAGACAAGAATGCAGATGTGTACCTGGAGTTAAAATTTGAGCGAAAATGTTCAGGACAGGGGCGTAGGCGCCATTGTCCTGATTCTGCTCCTGAAACTGTTGTTTTGCAACCTGAAAAGCTGTCGGAAATGCTGAAACTTGTTGTCTGACAGAAGGACCAGGGCGCCCAGCGCCCCTGTCCCAGGGACCAGGGTGCCCAGCACCCCTGTCTTGGCAGTACCAGGGCACCCCATGCCCCTTTCCTGGTCTTTTGCCCTAAAATTTGGTGTGTAGCTCAGTTTCCGTCTGCTTTCGCCGGATCTGCAATTTGCGGCGTCGTTTGAATCCCGAAATCTGCACTTATATCTGAAAGGGTATGGTGGGCGGCTATATAGGTTTTTGCCTTAGTCAAACCCCTGCTTCGGTGATTTCCACCTCCATGAATAGCCAAGTTGTATTGTAACAGTAACGTGTGTGCAGACCTTGTGTGTGTGCAAGATCCTAAAATGCAAGTAAGCAAACTAGAGTAACCTAGAAAGTAAACCCTAATTGCTTGTAAATGATAATGTAAATGCTCCAAATCAAGATGCAAAGTGATCTAAAGCATGAATACAAATGATATAATGAGGCTTATGCAAAGACATGAAAACAACATGAAATCATACCCAACCCCAAGGGAGGGGTACAAGCCAATCTTCAGTCGGTGATCCCTTATTGCTCTTCAATGCCTTCAAAGCCCTAAATGGATGAATGAAATTGATGAATGCTTGATGGATGGATGTTTAATGTTGTTGAAGTCTTGCTGCATAGAAGGTCCTTGAAAACCAAAAATTTTGATCCTTTCAAATGAAGAAAGAGAGCTCTTATATATGAAACCTTAGGTCTTAAATTCAACTTTAGGCCGACTTAGAGATTGAATCTCCCACCAATTTCTTGGGGTTAAGATTTATTTTATGATTGGATCGCGCTCCTAAAATTTCGGGAAAAATGTCCAGGACCGTGTGCACTCCGGGCGCCATGGTCCCGACAACTTTTCACCAAATTTTCAGGGCAATCGGATATGATGATTTTAGAGAGAATCTCGAAGTTACAGGTGATTTAGAGATGTTTTGACCCCCGAAATCAAGCCCCCAAGTTCAAAATAGGACCTAATTAGGGTTTTTGATTAAATGATGTATTGGAGGAATAAAATGAAAGGGGCACACTTTAATGAAGAGGGCCCAACTTTATGATATGGGAGATGATAAAATAGAACCTTAGACCTAATTAATTTAATTAATTAAGTGCTAAAGGGGAAATGCAATGCAAAGTGCAAGATGCGCCAAGGCGGGAGCTAAACCAAGTGTGAAATTGTACCACTCTAGCAAGTGCGTACAATTTTCAACGCTACAGGAGAAAATGAAGAGCACTTGTAGAGGAGGAATTTGTTCAAGACTAGATGTAAGGTATCTAGTAAGTGTTGTAAAGTGATTATTGATAGTGGTAGTTCGGATAATCTTGTTTTGGAAGAGATGGTGAATAAGTTGAAATTGGAGAGATTAAAACACCCTAAGACTTATCAGATAGCATGGATTCAAGATGATCATAAGATATTATTAAGTGAACAATATTTGGTAAAATTGAAGATTGGAGCTTATCATGATGAAGTTTTGGGTGATATTATGCCTATGGATATTTGTCATATTTTGTTGGGAAGACTTTGGTAGTTTGATAGACAAACAATACGTGATGGGAGGAAGAACATATACACCATTGTTGCAAATGGGATAAAGAAAACCTTGGTACCCTTGGAGGAGCCCTTAAAGAGTGAAGTCTGTAAGAATGCTAGAATTTGTTTGGTTGGTGGAATGACAAATGATAATGTGTTGTTTTCCTTAGTCCCTAAGAAGATTGAGAATCCAAAGCATGAAGAACAACAACTAGAGGAGATAAAGGAGTTGCTATCAGAATATGGAGAAATCATTTTAGATAATGTACTTGATGGATTACCCCCTATGAGAAGTATTAGTCATTGCATTGACTTGATTCTTGGAGCTAGTTTGCCTACCAGATGAGACTAGCAGAGAATAAGTAGTTGAATAGACAAGTGCAGGAGTTATGGAGAAAATATTTGATCAGAGAAAGTTTGAGCCCTTGTGCATTGCCAACAATATTAACACCTAAGAAGAATCAAGAATGGAGGATGTGTAATTATTCTAGAGAAATAAACAAGATCACAATGAATTATGGGTTTCCTTTGCCTAGAATGAGATGACATAATGGATTGTTTGAGTGGAGCTAAATGCTAAACCAAGATAGAATTAAAGAGTGGATACCATTAGATTGAAATCAGATAAGGGGATGAGTGGAAGACAACATTTAAGACAAATGAAGGACTATATGAATGGTTGGTAATGCCTTTTGGATTGATTAATGTGATAGCTCAATGATGAACCACTAGTACCAAACCAGTACTAAGAGGGGGGGGGGGGGGGCGAATCAGTACAAACAGAAATACAGTCCAAAACCGTTTGACACCAAACACTCCAAATGAATAATAAATAGAGATACCGGTAAAACAGAGTGCAACCGGTAACATCTAGTATAGCTCAATCAGTCATGAACCAGACACTCAATAAGCTTTTCTCTTAGCTCAATACCACATTATCATAATATTCACATGCATGAACTAGTAGACTTAACCATCAAATCTTCACAACAGTGAGTTCAATATGTTTTATAGATAGGCATAAAACATAGAACCTTCATGTACATAACAGATAAAACAAAGCATCACAAGACAAAAGCATTTCTCATGACACACACATTTTTCATGTAGAAACCCAACTGGGAAAAACCACGGTGGGGATGAATACCCACAAGCTACTTTTTGAACTCTTTAGAAGTCCACTCTGTTAGGAGCCTTGTCCGGTTAAGAACATTACAATAGGTTCTGGTAGGAACCGAACCTGTTAGGGATCACCCGATTAAGGGATACCTGGTTAAGGGTTAAACCCGGTAGGGTCACCTTGTTAGAGGATTTTAAGAACTCAATAGATGAAAGGATCTCCTAAGCTTCTCTAGCTTCTCAAAACTCATTAGCCTTGAGTTACCTAGTTAAGGGATTTGAAACAAGCTGGTTAAGACCACCCGATTTAAGGGATTTTGAATCAAGCCAGTTAAGGCTACCCTATTAGGGGATTTTACAACTGTTGAAGTGGTTAGAGATCAACAGGTATTACAATGATCTTTTAATAGCACTCAATGCTAATGCAGATCTGTTTTGGCTCCTCTTCACCTTCTACACATTCACTTTGCAGATATCTCTTCTCTCCTTTGATCTGGCAAAAATCACGTATCACTTCCCTTGGATACACACTCACAACTTTTTCCAACAACCTCAGAAAGAAACACAACATCAACCTTATAGGAAACATACAGGTTAGTAGCAAAAACCCTAAACCCTAAACCTGTTAGGTTAAGCAATTCAAATGGTTCGATCTTGACCGTTGAATCATACTACACTAAATGCAACAATCTTGAATCGATCTCAAGACATTCTCCATTGTCAATTATCCACCATTTTCATGGCGGCTGATAACCCATCACGCATTATCACCGTTTGACAGACTTTGCACATTCCCAAGGTGGATAGGAATAGTCTTCTTCATGCAAGATCCTTCACGTGCACAGAGCTTACATGGCAACATGATCTGTCCTCCATCATACTGCTAATACATCACACGAAGATTGCCGATTGAGTCACTTGAGTTGCCATACAATGCTTCCATGTGTTGGTTCTCATAACTACATGTCGGTTCACCTTGAACAAATGTGCCACTTCACTTTGGCATATAAACTGGTTCATACATACGCTGGTTCCTCTCTCTTCACCTATCACATGTGCCGGTTCTCACTATGTCTCATATTGACATCAATGACAACATACAATATCATTATGTCTTCATGCTAGTTCACATAATGCCAACATAATGCATCGAGTACTTCATGAAGTTGATGAATGAGGGATTGAAGAAATTATTGGGTAAGTTTGCTATTATATATTTGGATGACATTTTGATTTTTAGGAAGAGAGGAAGAACATTTGTTGCATATGAGACAAGTTTTGCACAAGGTGAGAGAAGAAAAGTTGTTGATAAACATCAAGAAGTGTAGTTTCATGAAGGAAGAGTTAGTCTATTTGGGATTTGTGATATTTTTGGATGGATTTAAGATGTATCCTGCGAAGGTAAGAGAAATTTTTGAGTGGCCTACACCGAAAAAAATTGGAGAGGTAAGATCAATTCATGGATTGGCTGTTTTCTACCAAAAGTTTATCAGAAAATTTAGTTGAGTTTGTAGCCCTATGATAGAAGCTATGAGAGGACTGGATAAAAGAAGGATTTCAAGTGGACAACCCGAGAAAATAAGAGTTTTGAATTGTTGAAGCAGAAGGTGACAGAGCAACTTGTGTTAGCTTTACCAGATTTTAGCAAAGTATTTCAAGTGGATTGTAATGCAAGTGGGAATGCAATTGGAGCAGTGTTAAGTCAAGAAGGAAGACCAGTAGCATATTTTAGTGAGAATTTGAATGATTCAAGAAGGAGATATTCAGTGTATGGTAAATAATTTTATATCATAATTCAAGCCTTGAAGAAGTGGAGACATTATTTGTTGCCTAAGGAGTTTGTGTTGTATACCGATCATCAAGATTTGTAGTATTTGAACAATTAGAGTAATTTGAATCAAAGACATATGAGATGGGTAGATTTCTTGCATAGTTGCACCTTTACGTTGAAGCATAGAAGCGGAAAGTCAAATAATTTTTTTGAGGCATAGAGTAGAAGAAGGAATTTGCTGATAGTGATGAGAGTGGCAGTGTTAGGAATTGAGGAGCTGAAGACCTTGTATAAGGATAACCAGGATTTTGCAGAACCTTGGAAAGTATGTAAGGAACTAGTTATGGTGGATAGAAGTAAGTGGTTGGATTATTTCATTCAGGATGAGATGTTTTTTATAGGAGTGTAGTTGTGTATACCTAAGAGTTCTATGAGGGAGAGTTTGATAAAGGAGAAGCATAGTGGAGGATTAGCTAGACACTTTGGTGTTGAAAAAATAGTAGCATTGTTGAGTGAAAATTACTTTTGGTCTTAGATTTATAAGGATGTTACGAAATTTGTGCAGAGCAGTAGAGTTTTCAAAGTTGCAAAAGGTAGTAGTCAAAATGTTGGAATGTATAAGCATTTGACAGTCCCGGAGAAACCTTGGGAGGATATAAGCATGCATTTCATACTTGGGTTGCCTAAGAAACAAAGAGGAAATGATTCTATATTTGTGGTGGTGGATAGATTCTTGAATATGGCACATTTCATACCTTGTGAGAAGACACTAAGTTTCAGATAGAGACACTAAGTTTGTTGGTTATTTTTGGAGGACACTTTGGAAGAAGATGAAGATAGATTTGAAGTCCAGTTCTACTTTCACTCATAGATTGATGGATAGACAAAAGTGGTAAATAGGAGTGGGGTAAATTTGTTGAGATGCTTAGTTGGGAAGAGGATTGGAAGTTGGGATCTCGATTCTTGCACAAGAAGAGTTTGCCTACAAGAATTCAGTGAATAAGAGTATCGAAAGAACACCTTTTGAGATTATTACTGAAGTACACCCTAGAGGTATATCAGAATTGAGAGATATCAGTAATGAAGACAGGAGGAGTGCAAAAGCTAAGAAATTTATAGATCACATGAAGGTATTACATGTTTAGGTTAAACAACATTTGGAAGACACAAACAAGTGTAAGGATAAGGCATATGAGAAAATGAGATAAAATTTTTGAAGTTGGAGATGAAGTGACTCTATATCTGAGAAAAGAAAGATTTATGGTTGGAACTTATAACAAGTTGCAGATGAGAAAGTTTGGAACTTTTGAGATCTTGAGGAAATTGAATTCCAAAAATGCATATGAAGTGGAGTTACCAGATAATTTGGGTATTTCACCTATATTCAATCTTGCAGATCTACATCAGTATCATGAGTCAAAATTCAGTGAAGACAATATTGCAGATTTGGAGAAGCAGATGCCCCAGAAGGAATCTCATCAGATTGAAGACATTTTGGACAGTAGGATTGGGTGTAGCACCTGGAGCAACCAGAATAGAGAGTATCTTGTGAAGTTGAAGGACATACCAATTGAAGATGCATCTTGGATTTATCAAGAAAAGGTGGACTGCCTTGGTCTCCATTTGACCCTAATAAAGTGAGGGACTCACTTTTTGAACAACCTTAAAATTCTGATGTAGGAGCATCCCTAGTTCTTGGAAATCTTGCATCAACCAAAAAACATTTATTTTTCAAGTTGTTTCCTATATTGTTGTTTCAACATTTCTTTTTGTGTTTTCTTGGATTTTTTTACCGAATCATGTGAAGCTAGATTTTGTTCTTAGAGATTTTCATCTACCTTATCCTTAGTCCATAGGATGTTTGGATCTATTTCTAGAAAGTTATAACTTCTATAATCTGAGACAATTTTCTAGCTTAGAACACTGGAATCGCTTGAATCTATTTTTCTATTAATTAACAAATCTTGTGGATCCTTTTTATAGCTTGTGGAGCCTCCATTAAGTGTTTCCAACTCTCCTTAGCCTAGGGCCGACCTTCCCTTAGATCTACACTTCATCCTTTGACTTTTTCAAAGGATTTTCTTTGGTGGAGGTCGACCTAGTTGTTTTACACATTTAATCTTGTTCATCGGTATTTGATTCATCTTGGGCTGGCGTATATCACTCTTGATCATACAGAGTGATGTAATTGAGCATTAGGTTTCAACCAATGAGAACATAAAAGACAAATCTTGAGGTTAAGAGGTCCAAAGTTGATCGATGTTGTATTTGAGCACGCATGTTTCACGCTTGTGAGCTGAATCTTGTAGTCCGCATGTTGCTAATAGATTGTAATAGATTTTCATGATATAATTCAGTCTATTCTGAATTGGCTCCATGAAATTGTGTCTCTTCTGTTGTGTTTACTCTTGTTACATGATCTAGATCATTCTATTTGAGGACCCTCCTAACTATGACTGCACCAATGGATATATAGATACATATATGTATACACATGCATTCATGCATACATACATACATACATACGTACATACATACATACATATACATGCATACATACATACATACATATATACATACAAACATATATACATACATACATACATACATATACATAATATATATACATACACATACATATATACATATATATACATATGTACCTATATGTATGTAGGTATGTATGTATGTATGTATATGTATGTATATATGTGCATGCATTTTAAATAACAAAATTGATATATTGGAAAAGTAATAATTTATATTATTATATACTTACACAAAAATATATACATACATACATACATATGTATACTTATGCATATATGTATATATATATATTTGTCCATATTATATAGTCACATTCATTTAAATATATACATATATCTATAGATGTATTCATTTATGAATATACATATACATATAAATGTATTTACACTTGTAACATATATATGTGTGCATATAATAGTTTGTCAAAAAATTGTTATGATCTCTATAGTTATACCCAATGATGAAAGTGAGATTTAATGTGAAGAAAAAGACTGACACAAGGGAAAACACTAAGGTTTAACAAAGTCAAACTACAGATTAAATTGACCCATCACAGACTGATTGTGATACTTACGACCATATAAACTTAAGCGTGTATGTGTAGGTCTCAAGATGACATCGATACATTTTCCCTCTATCTATACTGCTCTCCTAGATGATACTCTCTTTGTTATTTTGGTAGAATGAACTTGAGGAGCTCCTTCCTAGATATCACTTGGATAATAAAACATGTGATTAGACCACTTTCATACATATAGTGATATTCTAGAATAAAGCAACCTTGTATTTCAAATTTATCCCAAAATGAACCATTTAATCTATGTCTTTCATTAAGAGTTTCAAAACATGTTAGAAACCAAATTGACATAATAAGAAATCATTAATAAAAATTCATCCAAATTAATAGTAATTTCTCTATTATAAAATAAAATTTAAAAGTAAAATCCATTCATAATTGGAATAATATACTAAACAAAATTTGGGCTTGTAAGATATTCCCCCCTTTAAGAATTATTGTTCCTGATGATTGCAGTATACCAAGTTTAAAAAGCATAGTGTGAAACAAGGATTTATAAAATAAGTATTTTTCACAACCAAAATTATCAATGAAATAAATTGGGAAAATTTTGATGGATCTCATCAAAATCCTCCCAAGTAGAATTTTCTTTAAAATATTGGCTCCACTAGATATTGCACTACAAAACCTCCTTGTTGTGCAAGTGAACCCTACAAATTTCAAGAACTCTAAGAGGATTCATTATTACCACTCTTGGATCTTGCACCTACAATTCATTCTAATCTAAGACATGTTCAAATCCACTTATGCACTTTTTCAAATAAGAAACATGGAAAATAATTATGTAGGCAATCGTGTTAACTACTTCAAGAACTTAAAATGTCCCTACAAACCGAGGTGCTATTTTGGATGACTTTGCAAACTTAATGGAGCTCTTATAGGGTTTCACTCTCAATAAGAATTTGTCCTCTACTAAATATTGTCCTGGGGTATGCATGGAATTAGCATAGCTCTTCTTCTTGTCATTAGCTTTTGATAATATTTGCATGATTAGTTTTACTTGCTCTTCCATTTCTAATAACATATCTCGACTAAGGATAATCCTATCTTCAAGCTTATCTCAAATTATAGGAGTTTGAAACTTCCTTTATATAGCATAAAAGGAGCCATCTTTTATCGGAAAATGGTAAGAGTTATTGGAAGAAAATTTTACATGTGGAAGATAATCGTCCCAGTTGTCTTGTTGATCCATGTAATATACCCTTAATAAGTCTTCTAAGACTTGGTTATCCCTCTTTGTCTAATCATTTGTCTCAACATGATAAGCATGAATTATATTGAGTTGAGTCCCTAGCGAGTAGAATAAGGTTTTCTAAAACATAGACACCATATGAGAATCTCTATCTAAAGTGTCATTCTCAAGAACTTTTTGCAATATAAGCACCTCTTGGGAAAATGTATGGGGTATGACTGATGCACCAACTATTAGGTTTACTAGGATGAAATGAGCTACTTTGGTAAGCTTGTCTACCACAACCAAAATGGAATTATGATTAATTGCATACATAGGTAGACCTTGTACAAACTCCATATTGACGATCTTCCACTTCATTTCTGGAATCTCATTATTAAATACCAAGTCCTGCAAAGTGTTGATTTTTTTGTTTTTGTAATTTGGCATTCTAGACACCCTACCACAAATATTGCATCATACTTATTCATTCCTTTCCAAAAATATAGTGGTTTGACATTTGAGAGAATCTTTGTCACCCCATGATGTCATTAATATGGTGCAATGTGAACTTATTTCCACATGGTATTCATCAACTCCCTAAGGTTTGGAACATACATTCTTCCCCTATACCTAAGTAAACCATCTAGTTCAAAACATAACCCATCATACCTTGTATCAAGACGGTTGATTGAGAGGGATTGCTTGACTTGATCATAATACTCATCCCATAATGAGTTAGAAAATACTTGATTCTTGAAATTTGAATGCATGGAGACCATCGATGCTATGTATCATCTACAGTTTAAGGCATCTTCCACTTGATTCCCCTTACCTGATATATAGTTGATCTCAAAATTGTAATCATAAATTAACTCCATCCATCTTCTTTGATATGCACTAAGTTGAGGTTGGATGAACAAATACGTAAGACCATGGTGGTCTATCTTGAACTCAAGATTCTTTCCTAGCAGATAATGTCTCCACATTTGTAAACCATGTATGACTTCTGATAACTTAAGACCATTTGGAGCATAAGAAGTTTTTACTTATGAGAGTCATAGGAAATGACTCACCCTTCCAACACAAACACTTTGTTAGATTGTTCTGATACTGGGAGAAAACTGAGAGGGGGGGGGGTGGTTATCAGTTTTCTCACAATTATAATAGTTCATGCAAATTATAAACTATATACCAGAGCACAAAGAAACCAACATGATAAAAGATAAATAATGAAATTAAAAAACACACAACACCCACATTTTTGACATGGAAAACCCAGTAAATGAAAAAACCATGGTGGGAAACCCTACCCACAATCAGATAATACTTTTGCAGTAGTATATGAAATAGTCACAATGGGGATTGCACTTGCAATCAGACCAACCACCTAGAGTGCACTGCTCATCACAAAGGAAAGTCTCACTGACTTATAAAACATCAAACTACAATTTGGAAAGAATAAACTGTGAAAGTAGCATCTCCTAATGCTTGATATGGTTCCAATTAAGCACACATGTCTTCCCTGCAATACCAAAACCTTTCACAACCTTCCGCTAAATGATCTATCCTTGTTCACACATAACCTTTCTCTGATAATGCATACATAACCATCAATACTAAGATCACCTATAAATACAAACATTTTTTGTGAAAGTTAAAAGAAGAACCTAGAGATACTTAAGGTATTACTGAGCTTTGTGCTAATTCTTTATGTTATCATTATGCTAATGGTTTTTATAAAAGGACGAGTTTCTAACATTTTAAAAGACAAGTAATCTAAAATTTCAAGTGTTTGAGATCTGATAGAGGAGGAGAGTTTGCTTCAAATGAGTTTGATAATTTTTTTGAAAAACATAGAATTAGAAGGCACTTTTTTGCCCCAAGAACCCCTTAGCAAAATGGAGTTGTACAAAGGAAGAATAGGACTATTATTGAGATGGCTAGAACTATGTTGAAAGATACTAAATTGGCTAACATATATTGGAAAGAAGTTATGCATATTCCTATCTATATTGTTAACAGGGTATAAATAAGAATAAATCATACTAAGACACCTTATGGGATTTGTAATGGAAGAACTCCTATTGTGAAGTGTTTCAAAATCTTTGGAAGAAAATTTTATATCAAAAGAGATGAATATTATCTAGGAAAGTTTGATACCAAATTAGATGAAGGAATATTTATGGGATATGCTACAAACAACAAGGCCTACCAATGTTACAACAAGAGATTAAACAAGATATTAGAAATTACAAATGTACAATTATGTGCAGAATGGGATCAAATTGCCTCTAAACCTGAACAAGAGACTGAATTTGAGATTATTCCAATTACTACAAAAAAAATGGTTGATTCATAAGACAAAGTGGAAAAAAATAAATGAAGAAGAAGAAGAAGAAGATGAAGAACCTAAACAAGGGTCTAAGACATTGACTAGATATGTGAGAAATAACCATTCAAAAGATCAAATTTTTGGAGATAAAAATAAATATTTTCAAAAAAGAAGAAGAGTTGCAAAAGCAAATGAGGAAGCAAAGTATTATTCTCTCTCACATGCAGAATTGAAGTCTTATAAAGAACCAAGAAAAGAAGATAGTTGGATAAAAGCAATGGAAGAAGAGATAAATTAGATACAAAAATGTCAGACATGGGAATTGGTACCTAGACCTATCTTTCCAAGGGGAGTTTCAAGGCATATTCATTGTTTCATTGATTGATGTTGTTGCTGCTCTTATGGGGAGCAACAAAGTATGTTCAATATGTTATGTTTGGTTGTGGTCTCTATATTTGATGTCAAAGGGGGAGAAGAATGTTATATGTGCACAAGTGTTGTCATCAATGGAAAAGGGAGAGACTATTGGAAATCTAAGCTGTGTTTTTATTAATGCTAAATTTGGTGGTCCAGATAGAGTTTGGTTTGGTTATATTCTTGTATTGTTGTAGGTTTCTATGTCTAGTGTTGTAACCGGTGTGGAGACTGGGTAATTGACAGTGGTTGTACTCACCACATGACTGGTGACATGAACAAATTCCTCAGCATGGAGGACTGGTGAGATTCGACAATGATGATCCCTGTGATAAAAGGCAAGGGATCTATTGTCCTAAATGATAAAACCAATTGTGAGAATATTTACTAGGTAGAAGGACTAAAGTATAGTTTGTTAAGTGTTTCAAAACTTAACAATAAGGGTTACCAATTGGAGTTTAATGAAGGAATATGCAAAATAAGTGATAAATCAGGAGGTTTGATTGCTTCCGGTAAACGAACTAAAGGTAATCTGTTCTACCTAGATACCATTGTAGGAAGTTGCCTAATGAGAAAGGTAGAAGATAATTGGTTGTGGCACAAAAGATTGTGTCATGTTAATTTTGATAGCATAGAAAAGGTTAGTAAAATGAAGTCTCTTAGAGGTATGCCTAACATTATGAAACCTGAGAATGCTATGTGTAAAGATTGTCAGCTAGGAAAGTTGACAAAATCTAGTTTCAGCAGCCAATCTTATTCATCTGAGAATGTGCTTGACTTAGTGCATATAGATTTGTGTTGTCCTATGAGGACTAAGAGTTTCTATGGGGACCGATACTTCATCTTTTTTATAGATGATTTATCAAAATGATGTGGATTGTATTCTTGAAAGAAAAATTTGAAGCCTTTCACATGTTCAAGGTCTTCAAGGATTGAGTGGAGAGAGGAAGTGATAAGAGTCTGAAATGTTTGAGATCAGATAGAGGAGGAGAGTTCACCTATCAAGATTTCATAAACTACTGTGAAGAACAGGGGATTATGAGGCAGATTTCTGCACCCAGAACACCTCAATAGAATGGGGTTGTTGAAAGAATAAATAAAACTATAATTGATTATGCTAGGATTCTAATGATTCAAAAGGATATTCCACTTGTCTTCTGGAGAGAAGCAATGAGTACTGTTGTGTATACCTTTAACTAGATACAGGTGAAGAAGGGGACAAATAATACTCCCTATGAATTATGGTGCGGATACTCACCCAATGTGAGATACTTCAAGGTATTTGGAAGCAATTTCTACATCAAAAGGGATGAGTACTCTAGAAAGTTCAATCCTAAGAGTGATGACGGAATCTTCTTAGGTTACTCTACAAAGAGTAAAGCATACCGGTGTTTGAACAAAAATACTAGTAAGATTATGGAAAGTACAAATATTAGAGTAGATGAGTTCTTTGAGAAAAATGAATAGGAGAACAAGAGTGAACAAGAGGCTATCAAGCATTCAATTACATTGTACCGGTCGAACCTGCTATAAAGAATCCTAGTGTAGCTGCAAATGAGAAAGCGTGTGAAGTAGAACTTTCACAACCAGTAGAAGAAACCCCAATAAATAAACCAACACCACCATGGTATGTCACAATCAATCATTCTAATAACAATATTATTGGTGACAAGAATGTAGGAGTATTGACTAGAAGAAAAGCAAGGGAGAGTAACTGTCTGTACTCTAAAATTGAGTCCAAAACAACAAAGGAGGCTTTGAAAGATGAAGACTGGATCAAGGCTATGGATGAAGAACTGGAGTACATTGAGAAAAATGAAACCTCAACCCTTGCTCCCAAAATGAAGAACAAAAATGTGATAGGAACCAAGTGGGTGTTCAGAAACAAAATGGATGAAACCGGTCAAGTAGTAAGAAACAAAGCAAGGTTAGTCTACAAAGGGTATGCATAGGAAGAAGGTTTGGATTATGGAGAGACCTTTGCACTGGTGGCCAGACTGGAAGGGGTCAAAATCTTGGTTTTTTATGTTACTTACAAGAAGTTTAAGGTTTACCAAATGGCCAGACTAGAAGGGGTCAAAATCTTGGTTGTTTATGTTACTTATAGGAAGTTTAAGGTTTACCAAATGGATGTCAAATCAGAATTCTTGAATGGTGATCTAGAGGAAGAAGTTTACATTGAGCAACTAGAAGGGTTTTCTTTAGAATATGGAAGCGATATGGTATGTAAGTTGGAAAAGGCTCTATATCGGCTAAAAAAGCATCAAGAGCTTGGTATGAGAGACTGCACTCATACGTGATAAGTATAGGGTTCATAAGAACCACTAAAAATAGTAACTTGTATTTGAAGAATGAACAAGCAAGAAAACATCTGATTGAAGAGATTTTTGTAGAAGACATCATCTTTGGAGGAGATGATTAAATGAGCAAAGGTTTTGTAGAAGAAATGAAGAAATAATTTGAAATGTCCATGATAGGTGAAATAAAATTCTTCATTGGTCTGCAATTATCTCAGCTAAAGAATGGTATATTCATTAGCTAGACCAAATATATAAGGGAAATATTGAAGACCTTTGGAATGGAAGATTCCAAACCTATTGGAACTTCGATGGTTACAGGTTGCAATATTTCCAAAGACGATGAGGATAATGAAGTGAATGAGACACTATATTGATCCATAATCGGTAAGTTACAGTATGTAGTGCATAATAGACTAGATGTAGCACAAGCAGTTGGCTTGGCTGTTATATTTTTTGAAAATCCAAAAGAGACTCATATGGTGGCAGTTAAGAGGATATTCATAGACCTTAATGGGACTGATCAGTATGGTCTCTAGTATCCACATAAGGGAAATATCAACTTACGTGTCATCACTGATGCAGATTGGGCTGGGAACATTGATGACAGAAAGAGCACTAGTGGAGGTGCATTATTTCTTAGAGATAGGATTGTGTCATGGACAAACAAGAAACATAATTGTATCTCTCAATCCATAGCTGAGGCAGAGTATGTGGCTCCTACAATCAATTGTACACAGGTAGTATGGATTAAGCATATCTTGGAAGGTGTCCAAGAAAAGGTGATTGAACTGATGGTGATACACTATGACAATACAAGTGTCAGCAACATATCAAAAAACCCGGTAATGCACTCTAAAACCAAGCATATTGCAATAAAATATCATTATCTTAGGGAACATGTATAGGACAAAGAAGTTAGACTAGAATATGGACCAACCAAGGAACAGGTTGCATACATATTCACCAAGCTGCTACCTAAGGATACTTTTGAGTATCTCAGAGGTAAGCTAGGGGTAATTCCCCTAGATTCTCTAAGGTGAGTGAAGATTGGAACAACATCAATTTGGTATGATTTTCCTGAAAAATTTTCTGTATTTGGACTGATGATTATGGACAAATCCTATTAGGGGGAGAAGTCATTGTAGTATGTGAAAGAGGATGTCTAGACTACACCTTTGGCATTGTTGTCAAAGGGGGAGTGAAGTCAGAAGGAACATGAAGGGAGATGAAGTCAGATGTGACATGAATGGAAGCCAGTAAGAGGGGGAGATTCAAATAGAGAAACTGATCAGTACAACATAAGCAAAAGCAACTGGTTGCTAAAAGAGAAGTTTAAAGTGCTGCCATCAATGCCAAAGTGAGAGATTGTTGGCATAACTAATGTTGTTGGTACAACTGGTTCATCAGTTAGTATTGTCATTAATGACTAACACTTAACAGTGAATAAGGCCAAGCTCATAGGCAAGGAGGTGTGGTAAACTACAATGGTTTACTCATGGCTGCAAACAAATGGATGATTTAGTGCTTCCTGAATATGCATTATTGGAACACTTAAGGAGTATGTTGATAGAAGACTAATCGGTTGAAGGATATATAGAGTAGGTGACTGGTCAGTCAAGCACCCGATAGGTGTTGAGATCAATTTCTTAAAACTGGCAGGTGAAATAATGATGCAGTCACAAGAGGTAACTCAGATTGCCATTTAGTAGTCCTATGCACGAGTGGAACACTCTGGACAAAAAGGTGATTAGTCTGATTGACGATCAGTGACCGGTGGCAAATGATGAAGAGTTACATCGGTTAACTAGTGATACAAGTTGAAGAAAGCTATCCATAGAGAATCTCATAGCAATGATCGATAAGCTAGATGCGATGACCAAAGGTGAGTCAGTCATAGAAAGATATCATCAAAAAAATGGATAGTGAAGTCTACAATAGTTAACAACCAGTTAAGGTGAGATTTGTGTGGTTTTTTCGGTTCGCATTAAAGAGACAGAACATGACCTAGAGGTTGGTGAAATTATGAGTTGTGAAGGCAGATAAGGATGAGTTACTAGCAAGATTGATGGAGAGCACGCAGAGAGAGTAAAGGAAGATTTGGGAAGATTTGAATTTCAAATTTACCGAGTGTTAGGTGTAAATGCATTGAGGAATCAACGGGTATGTGTTGAAAAAATATGGTATAAAGGTTTTGGCGAAAACCAAAAAGATTGATCGTAAAAATTATAGAGTACAATTTTGAAGAGAGGTGATCCAACAAGGTGAGAAGAGGGTTGAACTGCTAAGTGAATAATAGAGTGGTGAAGAGAGTGTGCAGAGCTCAAATAGTGTGAAGAGTAGAGAAAGAATGCAGAGCACCAGTAGAGTGCAACACAAGTGTAATCGGTGGTCAAACTGAAGAGCTTCATTTAGATCTAATTAAGCTAAGAGTAGCTATTACAACAGACCATTCTCCCTTTTGTTTTCTAATAACTACAACAGTAAAATCCCTTAACTAGGTGGACTTTAACAGGTCCCTTTGTAAAATCCCTTAACCGAATGACATCTTAAATGATGATTCCAAGTCTTTTAACAGGCTACCTCTAATAGGGTAAAGGTTTTAATAGGCCTTAAAGAAAATCCCTTAACCAGGTGGCACCTAGTAGTATCTTTGTAATCTCATAATAGGGATGGCTCCTCACTGGGCATACTCCAGAAGAGTGCAAATTTTGTGAGTTTTTACTCACACCGTGGATTTCTCCCATTTGGGTTTGCACATGATAAATCTTGGTAGTCAGGTGTGTTTGATATTATGTGTTCATGTTTCTTATTAATGTTGCTTATACTGATAAATGTTAAGTTTGAATATAAGTTTAGATTAAGGTTAAATCTAGAACAAACTGGTATAGTGTTGATTTACCCTTCCCCTTTGAGCACCGGTTGGGACTAACACATTCATTGCATTAAGTTCATACAGTGAATCAAATTTTGTTGGTGCATCTTCATCATTTGTTTGATTATTCATTGTGATCTCTTCTTCAATTGCATTATGTTCATTTGGTAAATCAAATTGAGATGTTGAGGATGGCGTACCTTCTTGTCCCATTTCTCTTATGTCATGCAATTTCTTCATACGTTGCCTTTGTCTTTCCTTATAATCCTCTCATTGTTCCACCATTCCTTGCTTGTTCTTTCCCATCATTAATACCAATTGTCCTAAATATAATTATTTTACATATATATGTAAACAAAGGTTCTTAAACAATCAAATAACCACAAAATTGAACAATCACAACTATTGAATAACATATATATGTAAACAAAAGTTCTTAAATCAAAACTATTAGACAACCACAATAACATTGACTAAACTAATAAGAACAACAATTCAATCATTTTAAATCATGCAAAACAAAAATTTCACTTCTACATATAAAACGGTCACAAAAGAACAATAAAATTTGCAGTGGGGCCTTCAACGACCTCAAAAAACATTTTGAGGTTGTTGAGGCTGTTGAGCGACTAAAAACTATGTCCAAGAACCACATACGCACTATGTTTAGTAACCATGAGTGCGCTTTTAGTCCCTAAAAAATGCTCTGCAGGTCAACATCCATATTCCCAGTACCCCGTATGCGTTACTTCCAATAAATAAAATGTGAAGGAAAAGGGAGAGAGAGAGAGAGAGAGAGAGAGAGAGAGAGAGAGAGAGAGAGAGAGAGAGAGAGAGAGATAGAGAGAGAGAGAGAGAGAGAGGGAGAGGGAGGGAGAGGGAGAGGGAGAGAGAGAGAGAGAGAGAGAGAGAGAGAGAGAGAGAGAGAGAGAGAGAGGATGGAGAGGGAGAGGGAGGGAGAGGGAGAGGGAGAGAGAGAGAGAGAGAGAGAGAGAGAGAGAGAGAGAGAGAGAGAGAGAGAGGATGTAGAGGGAGAGGGAGGGAGGGAGAGGGAGGGAGAGAGAGAGAGAGAGAGAGAGAGAGAGAGAGAGAGAGAGAGAAGATTATTATGTTCCAAGTGGTATATAACAAGATGGGTAAACAAAATATAATGATGAAAGAGATGGGAGGAGAAAGTATTGTGTTACAGGTTGTGGGTTTCATGGACAACAAAAGAGTAGAAGTGATAGTGGAGGAGGTAGGAGGAGATAGCTTGAAAGTATTTCTAAATTTTGTCTACACAAGAAAAGTGGGTGATAATGAAATTTTTTCCAATTATAAACAACTTGCGAGGCTTGCAGCCAATTTTCAGATAAATTGTTTACCAAGTTGAATTTGTGTATGGATGTGGTATAAAGGAAGGGAGAGAGGGGGAGCATGTTGGTTTGCTATTTTTGTAAGCAGTATTGGTATTTCTTTTTATATTGTAATAATGGTTCATCTTGGCACCTTAGGACACCATATGACCCCTTAGGAAATCATATGCTCCTAAAGGGTCATGTGGTGTGCTAAGGGGTCAGAGGATGCCATTAGGTGTTATGTGGGGTCCTAAGGGGGAGAGAGAGAGAGAGAGAGAGAGAGAGAGAGAGAGAGGAGAGAGAGAGAGAGAGAGAGAGAGAGAGAGAGAGAGAGAGAGAGAGAGAGAGAGAGAGAAAGAGAGAGACAGACAGAGACAGAGAGAGAGACAAAGAGAGAGAGGGGATGGAAAAGGGAGCGAGGGAGAGAGAGAGAGATCAGATTTAGGATATTCCATTGTCTTTTATTTTATAATATATTGGCAGGTGAACATGTTAAATGTTTTTCAGACCATGTTTGAAGGGGATCTGATGGTTCAAAAGAAAGGAGTGATTGTGATAAACGAGGTGGGAGATAAGATTATTATATTCCAAGTGGTATATAACGAGATGGGTAAAAATAATATAGTGATGAAAGAGCTAGGAGGAGAAAGTATTGTGTTTTAGGTTGCAGGTTTGATGGAGAATGAAAGAGTAGAAGTGATGGCAGAGGAGGTAGGAGGAGAAAGCTTAAAAGTGTTTCTGATTTTTCTCTCCACAAAAAACATGGGTGATAAGAGAGGGAGAGAGGGATGGGGTATGGAAAGGGAGAGATGGGGAGAATATTATTTGTTATTCTTGTAAGTGATATTGGTATTGCCATTGTAATAATGGTTCATCTTGCCACCTTACGACACCGTAATGCCATCTTGCCATCTTGACTCCTTAGGACATCATATGCTCCTAAAGGGTCATGTGGTGTTATGTGGGGTCCTAAGGGGGAGAGAGAGAGAGAGAGAGAGAGAGAGAGAGAGAGAGAGAGAGAGAGAGAGAGAGAGATGGGGGAGAGAGAGATGGGGGTGGAAGGGAGTGAGGGAGGGAGGGAGAGAGAGAGGAATAAAAAAGGGAGGGAGGGAGATGTGGGGAGAGGAAGAGATGTCACATGATGTCGTTAAGGGTCATGTGGGATCCTAATTGAGCCGCACATGTGTTACAACACCGTATGACCCCTTAAGACACCATATGACCCCTTAAGATATCATACATGTTCTGAAAGGGATCATGTAGGGTCATAATGGGGTCGTACATGTGTTAGAATATCATATGGTATTAAGGGGTCATATGTGTGCTAAGAGACCTTACATGATGCCATTAGGTGTTATGTGGGGTTGAGAGAGAGAGAGAGAGAGAGAGAGAGAGAGAGAGAGAGAGAAGGGGGGGGGGAATACAATGTCCAATAAGATATCAAAAGACAATATATATTAATATACATGTACATGTACATACACATATACATATAATACACATAAAATATCAAAAGATAATACATACATACATATATGTATACATATATCATACACATATTATATGCATATACATACATATGTGTGTTTGTATATATATATACACATATTCTATATGCATACACTATCTATAAATATATATATTATAGATATACATATATGTTTGCACACACACACATTTTAAACATACACATTAATTTATTTATGGTATAGTATCATAAGAAGAACCCTGTATGTGGTTCTTATTCAAAAGAAACTCCGTATGCGCTCTTGTATGTTTAGGCTTGTGAATAGGCTTGGATGACAAAGCTGTAGTTTGGAAGTTTGATTTCCCTCCATTTCCCTCCTTTTGACATGTTTTGTTTTGTGAACTTGGTTTCTTGAATTTGTCATCATCAGGTTTACACTTCATCAAGTGGCTATTACTAAAATTTCCACTATATTTTCACCCATATTTTTGAGCTTTCTAACCATATAATTTTTGTAAAATTTGAACAAAAATAACATATTATTATTGAATTTCTTTTACTAGTGTCTCGATAGTTCTCAGAGACATACATGTACCATTTAAATTTTTTTTTTTTATCTACTTATCCAAATTTAAAAACCTTTATATATTATTGTAGTGCACTCGATTCTTTACAATTTAAAAAAAAAATCATTTTCGATTGTTTTGGTGCAAGTTATGCTTTGCGCACAAACAGGTACCTCATTTTAAGGATGTGCTCGATTGGAAAATAATTAAAAACAAAATAATCAAAAAAAATTACAAAAAAATACACAACTTCTAGTTCTCACTCTTTCCTATCTTTCTACCAAAGGACTTGTCAAAATACTAAATCTAACTATGACATTTTTGATGCGCACGTCAGACACAATGTTATGTTTTTTAGAAAAAATCAGGGTCTATTTTTCGTGCATGAAGGATTTGAATCCATTTGTCTTATCCAATTTTGAAAAAAAATAGTAGTTTGGAAACTATATTCAGAGTACTAGAATCTTTGTTCTTTGAGTATCTTCATATCTTGAGTGGATGACTCTCAACTTTCTCCTCCAAGTTCAGGTTTACCTCATTTCAAAAAAAAAACTGTCTACTTATACCCCCTTTTTGCACACCATCTTGGTGCACTTACCCAAACGTGGTTTTAATAGAAATAGATAGGATTTTTGATACTTTGTACAATTTTGTCTGATTGTAAAGTTGTTCAATATGACCAAATATCAATGTTTTGACTCTTTTCAAGGCAAGAGCACACAATAACAGTGAAGACTCAATGTTTGAAGGTGTTTTGTCCAAAGGATAAAAAAATGTTTCCAAATGTGAAGTATAACGTGAAATATTTTTATATACACTTGAAAAAATAGTGGACACAATTTTTCTTTGTTCTTATTGAAAATGTTTGTGTTTTTATCATGCAAGCACAAATCCTAGGGCTGGCTGAGACAATAGTTGTTGAATCTCATTTGGGGGGTTACCCCGAGCTATGCAATTCAGAGCAAATACTTAGAGGCTTGACCCCACTAGCTCCACCCTTGGCACTTACTTCTCTGGGATAGATAAGCACCAGTCCCCATGAAAAATCCCTTTGCAAAAAATTGTATCTCTACTAAGAATCGTAAGAATGTGAGTCACTTCAGAGGTCTGGCCTTCTGCGCCAACAACGAGAAGGTTTTTTGCTTCTAACACCAAATGGTGTCTAGTAAGGGCATCCATTCAGGTGGCTATAATCAGAAGTGTGTTATGCTCCATTAAATGGAAGGCCTCCTAGCCTATAGAGGTTGCACTTTATAGGGTCTATGAGGAGTCATAATGCCATTATAGCAGCATGTAACACCCGTTTCTTGAAACTTTCATCAAAAACACTTTTATTTATAGTGGCTTGGAAGAGCTTGGCTTTAGCTCATTACCACTTGGGTCGCTCCCTCTCACTTGGCCTTATGAGATACTTAGGAGGCAAGCCCTCTAAAAGGTAACACAAAAAGAGCCTATTCCTCAAGAGAAAAAAAGACACTTGTTAATTTTAGAGCACCAATTGAAGTGTTTGCTAAACTAAAGATGACAAAGCAAGCAATGTCAAAATCAAATCTTTTCCAAAGGTCTTGCACCAAACTTTTTAGTAGTTTTGAAATGATACCCCTCCTACAAGCACACCAGTTAGGTAAATTTTAGATCCAAAAGACTGTGAAATAGAGGCCTTTGACAAGACATTTTTCTCCTTTTTAAATAGCTGCACCACTTCGTTAGTCAGATCAAAAGAGGTTATCCCTAAAAAATAAAATCTGAAAACCCTAAATGAAAGCAAAAAATGGCAAAATGAAAACACAAACGCAACTATACCAGATGTAGATGTAGAAAGATGAAACATAGATGCAATTTCTAGATCTGAGAACTACAAAACAAACAACAAAACATAGAGGCGACATAAAATTGCACATACATAATTTCTGGACACAGACCTTACAAAATAGCTCACAGATGAGATTCCAGTAACCTGTGACTACAAAATTTGACCAAAAGCCCTACAGAACAAAAATGTAACAAGACACAACGTAGATGTGAAAAGAAAAGAAAAGTGTAATAAGATGCTACACAAACACAACTTTAGGATGACAAATCTGCAAAAACAACAAAAAATCAAAAACGTAGAAATAGTAGTCACAAACACGGAAATAGAACACAAATGTAGTCAAGTCTGTTGTAGACTCAGAAAAATGCAGAATCGTCGTAACACCAAACCTACAACTTTTAAAAACACAAAATCTACAAACAAGATGTCAAAATAAAAGGGGCAAGAGTCCAATTGGGCATGCCAAAATGTATACGGTGAAAATTGATAGTGAAAACAACAATATTGAAAGACTAACAAGGTTCAACCACAAAACCCTATCCTAAGAATGAAAGCAATCCACCATACACAGATGAAGATACCTAAGATCATGCAAATAAACAAAATAAACCAAATATACCATTCACATGTCTAGTAGGGTTTCAATCTCCATTTCTTCTTATCTCCATTGATCTTGTTTGATATATTTTCTCTAAGATTTTATGTATGCACAAGAGCTCAACAAAGAACGAAAATGTGGTTGATATTTTGATAGCAAGAAGGATTGATTACATAAGACTGATTAGGGTATTATATGACTAGATGATTAGACGAATAGGATTGATAATGAAGGAGACAATTATCTTATATAGAAGATACTATAAGCAATGGAGGGATACGATTAAGAGGTGTAAAGATAAATAGTCGGCTAGGATTAGATGGTAGGTAGAGGAAATAATTAAATGATAAAGGGGGTAGGTAAGAGAAGAATCAAGAGATGAGTGACATGTGTCATGGGTAGAAAAGGCTAATGAATTAATTAAATAAATAAAGATTTATTTAATTAATAGAGGAAGTGGGGTCAATTAAATAAATAAAATATTTATTTAATTTAGGAAAAGGAAAATTTAAATAAATAAAAGTATTTATTTAAATTAGAAAAGGCTTAGAAGAGGATTAACGAATTAATTAAATAAATAAGAATTTATTTAATTAATAAAATACTTAAGATAAAATAATTAAAAAAATAAAAATATTTATTTAATTAGACAGGACAATTTTAGGTATCTACAATCTTAAATATCAATCTCCCCTTCAAATCTCCTCTCCTTCCCTAAGATTTGAAGCCAAGGATCAATCTTCTCCTTCTCCTCTGATAGGAGAATTGGCAGCAGTTTGTCACTTTCTAGGAATCTCATTGCCTTGGATTGTGTTAGGGTTTCAAGCAGATCTAAGCAAATATGAACTAACAATTATATGTAGATTTAAATACAAAAGATAAAGAAATAAAACATGACACAGATAACACAAAGATTTAACGTGGTTCACCCAGAATGGGTTACGTCCACCATACACAGTCGTCCAATCTTTCTTATTATCTAGCAAAATAGTACATCAACCTTACAAAGTTGGTATTTTGGAATGGTTTTGTCATTGATGTCAACACCTACTAAAACACTAGCACTTTGGAGATCCAGCAGCATTCACCAACAAACAAGTCACTATTGCACAGTTACTAGTATATGGTACACTGGCAAGATATAATGATCACCGACACTTGGAATGGCATGGAAAACACTTGGTAATGTCGAAGACATCGTCTGGACATCTTGTCTTGGAGTTTTGTTCATTGGTATATTCATAGTTGCATATTGGTTGTTACCGACAAATAGGTCTAGGGTTACATTGACAGGTTTATTTTTTCTAGATCAACATGGCATGCTATCGAGATGATTAATTATTGTTGTAAATGCATTAAGTCGACATGTTCAATCAGTTATTGCAATAGATATTGTATTGTTTTTAAAATGTTTTTATTGTAATATCTTGTAGAGCTGACCTACTAAAATTGGTCTTAGGTTATGGTATAAATATAAGATCTTATTTGTAAGATCAAACGTAGAATGCAAAAAAGGATTGTGTGAAGGTATATGCGAGATTAAGCAGAGCTATACACGAAGACAGCATTTGAAGGTGAAGCTAGGTTTTTATGGAAACATATTAGCATTACACTGGTACTGAATCCAGCATATGAAGATGCTATTTTGTGTAGTACATTCTTATTGGATTTAACCATCCAACTGTAGTTAGTGTGACTCCCATTTTGTGATTGAAAAGTGAGCTCTTGGCTGTTGGCCTTTTTGCATGTGCAGACCCTATTTATGTACACTTACTATCTGCAGTAGTATCATCTGATTGTGGGTAAGGTTTCCCACCATGGTTTTTCCCCTTACAGGGTTTCCACGTACAAATATTGGTGTTATGTGTTGTGGATGACTTTGTGTTTATGTTTCATGCACTAATCCTTATTGGTATAGCAATTAACTGTTATAACTCTCTACCGACATACTTAACTGGTTTATGGGTACTAAGCATTAAGTTGGTTAAAGTATTTTTGGAATAAATTTATTAGACAACTGATTCACCCCCCCCCTCCCCCTCTCAGTTGTCTCCGGGACCTAACAATTGGTATCAGAGCCTAGTCCTCTTTTGTAGAAGTTTAACAGCTTGAGGAGATCCAATGTCTAGTAATTATTTCAGGAAGGACAGTCCTAAACTTGATGGAACAAACTATGGCATATGGAAGATCAGAATGGAGACACATCTAAATTGCATTGGAAAAGATATCTGGGAAGTTACAAAGAATGGTTATACTACTCTTGTACTAGGTCAGCCCAGTCTAGCTAACTTGACAAAAGATGAGGAAAATGATTGCAAAGCAAGAGAAGCACTTATGAGCGCATTATCAGATCAACAAATCATGGGACTATCAGATAGGTCTAATGCTAAAGCTATTTGGGATCATTTGGAAACACTAAATGAAGGAGATTCCACAGTCAAAATTGCAAAACTTGAAAGCTTCCGAGTCAGCTATGAACATCTGAAAATGGAAGAAGATGAAAGGATTTCTGCTTTTATGGAAAGAGTAAATGAAATTGTTTTGGGTATTAAACGTTGTGGAGGAACCTTAAGTTTGGATGAAATTGTTTCAAAAGTTTTAAGAGGATTGCCACCAGCATATAAAATGAAAGTCACTGCTATAAATGAGTTAAGAACAATGCCTAATACATCAGTTACTAGGGATACATTGATTGGGAAACTTTCAGCTTTTGAAATTGAAGAATTTGGTCCCGTTGCTACTATTAAGACAGATTTGGCCTTTAAAGCATCAACATCATCTGCTCCATCATTTGACAAATCTGATTGGAAAGCCTTTTATGCAAGAGAACTTGAAGAAAGTAGGAAAGGAAATGAAGAACTTGAAGAACTTGAAGCACTATTTGCAAAGAAAATGCCTAAAGGCCCAGTTGGAAGTAAGTATGAAGGTAAAGCACCCTTTAAATGTTTTAATTGCAATAAGATTGGTCATATGGCTTCAAGATGCCCTGATAGACATGCTAGACTAAGAGAAGAAGCTAGAAGAACATACAAGCCTAACCCTGAATATCAGAGATACAGATTTAAGAAGAATAAACACAAATCTTGTTATATTGCTGATGAAGGTGTGACTGACGATTCTAATGAAGATCTAACAGACAATGGATGGGTTTTTGTTGCTATAACAGAAGATCAACTGGCACCTACTACTTAACCGATAGTACAGGCCTTGGTAGCTAAAGTTGAAGTAAAAGATGAATGGATCATTGATTCAAGATGCTCACATCATATGACAGGAGACAAAGGTAAATTCTTGAACTTTCAAGAATACAATGGAGGCTTAGTGAGATTTGGAGATGACAAAGCTTATTCAATGAAAGGTAAGGGTTCAATATCTCTTGATGGGAAGCATAACACTGACAATATCTACTATGTTGAAGGATTAAAGCATAATCTTTTGAGTATTGGTCAATTAGTTGAGAAAGGATTTCAGTTACAATTTAAGAATGGAAAATGCAAAATCACGAACAAAACTAGTTTGGAAATTGCAACCGGTACTCAGACTAGAGGTAATATCTTTCATTTGAATAACACTGAAAAGACATGCTTAATTGCACATATAGATGAAAGTTGGTTATTGCATAAGAGACTCTATCATGTAAACTTTGATTGCATTGTAAAGATCACTACTACTAAGGCAGTTAGAGATTTACCTAAAATTATCAAACCTCAGAATACAGTATGTAAGGAATGTCAATTTTGAAAACAAGTTAGAGCTAGTTTCAAAAGTATTCTAGAAAAATCAAATAATGCTCTTGATTTGATTCCCATTGATTTATGTGGTCCAACTAGAACTAAAAGCTTACAAGGTGATAGATATTTCATGATAATCATTGATGACTATTCTAGAATGTGTTGGGTTACTTTTCTCAAAGAAAAATCATAAGCACTTGGAAAGTTCAAACTGTTCAAAGCATTGGTTGAAAATGAAACCGGTAAGACAATCAAATGTTTAAGATCAGATCAAGGAGGTGAATTTACATCTAAGAACTTTAATACAATCTATGAAGTGAATGGAATCAGAAGACAACTATCAGCACCTCGGACACAACAACAAAATGGAGTTGTTGAAAGGAAAAACAAAACTATCTTGGATGTAGAAAGAAGTATGTTATCAGAAGCAAACCTACCACATGTGTATTGGAGAGAAGGATTCAGCACAATGGTCTATACATTTAACAAATTTCACATCAACTTAGGTGAAACTGGTAAGACCCCTCATGAACTATGGTTTGGTAATACTCCTACTCTTAAGTATTTCAGAATATTTGGAAGTAAATATTATATTAGAAGAGATGAGTATATTGACAAATTTGATCCTAGAAGTGATGAAGGAATTTTTCTTGGTTATTCATCTAAGAGCAAAGCATATAGATGTTTTAACGAGAGATTGCAGAAAATTGTTGAGAGTACAAATGTAAAGATTGATGAACAATTCAGAGGAACTTCAAGGTATATAGACTCTGAACTGGCAATAGAAATTTTGACAAATGAACCTACTCTAAATCCACCAGTACAAAATGAAGATCTAGTTACCTCGGTATCATCTGAGGATTCCACAGTAATTGAGGAACAACAACAAACTAAGACACCCCGGTATGTAAGACTGAATCATTCTAAATATTAGATAATTGGAAATAAGTTTAAAGGAGTTATGACAAGAGGAAAATTGGCAAATGAAGAGGTATGTCTTATTTCTCAAATTGAACCATCCTCTGTTAATGAGGCATGTGAAGATAAATTTTGGATTAAAGCTATGGAAGAAGAATTGAATAAATTGAGAAAAACAACACTCAGACATTAGTTCCCTGGCCTAAAGATAAAAATGTAATTGGAACCAAATGGGTATTTAGAAACAAACTTATTGAAGATGGAAAGGTTTTTAGAAATAAAGCAAGACTAGTGTGTAAGGGATATTCTCATAAAGAAGGAGTTGATTACAATGAAACCTTTGCACCAGTAGCTAGAATTGAGGTAGTCAGATTATTTTTGGCTTTTGCAGCACACAAGAACTACAAAGCTTATCAAATGGATATTAAATGTGAATTTTTGAATGGAGATCTTGAAGAGGAAGTATACATTGAACAACCTGATGGATTTTCTTTGACAGATGACAATGATATGGTTTGCAGGTTAAGAAAAGCTTTGTATGGACTAAAACAAGCTACAAGAGCTTGGTATGCAAGATTGGATTAGTATCTTTTAAATATTAGTTTTACTAAAGGAAATGCAGACAATAATTTATATTATAAAGTAACTAATGATGACATCTTGATTATAGAAGTATTTGTTGATGATATAATCTTTGGAGGAGAAGATGGATTATGTAAGGAATTTTCTATTAAAATGCAACAAGAATTTGAAATGTCTATGATTGGAGAAATAAAATTCTTTTTAGGATGACAGATTTCACAGACTGATAAAGATATATTCTTGAGTCAATCCAAATACTTAAAAGAGTTACTAAAGAAATTTGGGATGGAGAACTTTAAACCTGTAAGCACACCTATGACAACAAATGATAAATTATCACAAAGGGATGAATCTACACCTGTTAATCCAACTAGATACAAATCTATGATAGGAGGTTTACTGTATTTGACACAAACCAGACCTGATATTATGAATGCAGTATGTATTATTTCAAGATTTCAAAGTAATCCTAGAGAAAATCATGAATCAGCAGTAAAAAGGATTTTTCGATACCTACAAGGCACTATAAATCTTGGATTATGGTATCCTATAGATGAAAACTTTGAATTATGTGCATACATAGATGCAAATTGGGTAGGAGATGTGGATGATAGAAAAAGCACCACCGACGGAGCATTCTTTCTTGGAAATAGATTAGTTTCTTGGTTGAGTAAGAAACAGAGTTGTACATTTTTATCAACAGTAGAATCAGAATATGTTGCAGCAGCAACTAACTGTACACAGGTACTATGGCTTAAGCAAATGTTGAAAGATATAAAGGTAAAATGCAAGGAACCTATTACTATCTATTGTGATAACACTGCAGCAATTGATATATCTAAGAATCCAGTATTACATTCTAAAACCAAACATGTCTCTATCAAACTGAATTTTCTAAGGGAAAATGTTGAAGCTAAGGAGATAAAATTGGTTTATGTGAATACTAAAGAGAATATTGCAGATATTTTCACTAAATCTTTGCCTAAAGAGACTTTTGAATATCTCAGAGATCAGCTTGGAGTCATACCACCACCGGTAGAGACTTAGACAGTTGATAATTGTCATCAACTGGCAGAATTAACAGAGAAATATTTTATTCCGGTCTTTGATGAGGAAGCTACTTCTCAGGGGGAGTAGTTGGTATATTGAATTGATTGGTTTTTTTGTATATGAACTTGGTTTTATTGTAACTTTGGCATTTGATGTCAAAGGGGGAGAGATATCTATGAAAAAATACATTTTCTTCATTATCTTCTAGAGAAATATTGGTATGGAAAACTTTGGAAAACACATGTTGCTCCCAGGAGGAGAGATTGTTGTTTAGGAGAGATTATTACTCTCTGATTTCTGGTTATGTTCTTTTTGGAGATCTTTGGTTTTTGGTACTTGGCATTTCTGTTTTAGCACTTTGATGGTTTTTCCATCTTGTGTTGCCATCAATGCCAAAGGGGGACATTGTTGGTATTTTGGTGTGGTTTTGTCATTGATGTCAACACCTACTAAAACACTAGCACTTTTGAAATCCAACAACATTTACTGGCAAGCAAGTAACTATTGCACAGTTATTGGTATATGGTACGACGACAAGATATAATGATCATCGACACTTGGAATGGTATGGAAAACACTTGGTAATGTTGAAGACATCATCTGGACATCTTGTCTTGGAGTTTTGTTCATTGGTATATTCATAGTTGCATATTTGTTGTTACCGGCAAATAGGTCTAGGGTTACACTGACAGGTTTATCTTTTCCAGATCAACATGGAATGCTATGGACATGATTAATTATTGTTGTAAATGCATTAAGTTGACATGTTCAATTAGTTATTGTATCGGATATTGTATTGTTTGTAAAATGTTTTTATTGTAATATCTTGTAGAGACGACCTACTAAAATTGGTCTTAGGTTATGATATAAATATAAGATCTTATTTGTAAGATCAAATGTGGAATGCGAAAAAAGATTGTGTGAAGGTATATGCGAGATTAAGGAGAGCTATACACGAAGACATCATTTGAAGGTGAAGCTAGGTTTTTGTGGAAGCATATCAGCATTACACCAGTACTGAATCCAGCATATGAAGATGTTATTTTGTGCAGTACATTCTTATTGGATTTAACCATCCAACTATAGTTAGTGTGACTCCCACTTTGTGATTGAGTAGTGAGCTCTAGGTTGTTGGCCTTTCTGCATGTGCAGACCCCATTTATGTAGACTTACTATCTGCAGTAGTATCATTTGATTGTGGGTAAGGTTTCCCACCGTGGTTTTCCCCTTACAGGGTTTCCACGTACAAATATTGGTGTTATGTGTTGTGGATGACTTTGTGTTTATGTTTCATGCACTAATCCTTACCGCTATAGCAATTAACTATTATAACTGTCTACCGACATACTTAACTGGTTTACTGGTACTAAGCATTAAGTTGGTTAAATTGTTTCTGGTATAAATTTATTAGACAACTAATTCACCCCCCCCCCCTCTTAGTTGTCTTCGAGACCTAACATACAATGCCTTAAGCATCCCAACCACTTATAACATACATTTTTAGGGCAACAAACAAAGTCGACCTTTTTAGGGTTTTATTACAATATCGGTTTTCATCAACAAAAAAATGTGCTGAGTGTATAGTACTTTGTTGATCAGTCACCACATATCAATAATCTCCCACTTGGAGACTAATCAAGCTCCACACCAAACAATCTCCCACTTGAAGATTGATACTAGACGACACCACTATACTTGCAACATCCACTGGATAAAACACTTGGACTTGACTGGTATAAATTCCAAAATTATCAATCAAGAAGACCAATAGAAAATGATGAAGAAATCGACTTCTCATGTGGAACTGCCTTCATGAACATATCGACAGAATTCTCACTTGTGTGAATCTTCTCAAGCCGTAACTGACCCTCCTCCAAAACAGTCCAGATGAAGTGGTACCTGAGCCGAATGTGCTTTGTCCTTGAATGAAAAAGTAGAGTTCTTTGCAAGATGAATGGCACTCTGGCTATCGGTATACAATGGGCGATCCTCCTGTGTCTGACCCAATTCCTCCAGAAAACATTGTAACCAAATCATCTACTTGCTGGCTTCTATAGAAGCAACATTATCAGCTTCAATAGTTGAAAGTGCAACAACCTTTTACAACCTAGAAATCCAACTGACTGTAGTTCCCCCTATAGTACTCCTCCATGAATCTATATCACCTACCAGATCAGAGTCAACAAATCCACTCAGAGCAGTATTAGATCCCTTGAAACATAATGCCTTCATAGTAGTTCCTTTCAAATACTGAAGAATCCATTTCACATCATTCTAATGTTCCATAACCTGATTGCTCATAAACCTGCTCACAACTCGCACTACATGTACAATATCTGGCCTTATGCATACCATTGCATACATCAGAATGCCAACAGCTGATGAATATGGGATATTAGACATTCTATTTACCTCTTCCTATGCCTTTGGGCACATCTCCTTAGTCAATTTGAAATGACTAGCCAAAGGTGTACTAACTGCTTTTGCATCATGCATGTTAAATCTTTTCAACACCTTCTTTATATACTCATTATGGGACAAATTCGGGGTTCTGTTTTTCCTGTCCCGTGTAATCCTCATACCAAGAAATTTTTTAGCTGCACCCAAATCCTTCATAGCAAATGACCTTGCTAATTTTTGTTTAAGATCATTTATGTGTTGCATGTTAGACCCAACAACAAGCATGTCATCAACATAAAGTAACAGGATAATATAACTGCCATTATCCAATCTCTTAAAATATGCACAATGATCAGAATGACATCTATGATAACCGTGTTCATCCATGAAACTATCAAATTTTAAATACCATTGTCGGGGTTCTTGCTTTAGGCCATACAAACTTTTCTTCAACCTGCACACCAAGTTCTCCTTACCTTTGACCTCACACTCCTATGGTTGCAACATGGAAATTTCCTCCTCCAAATCTCCATGGAGAAAAATTATTTTGACATCTAATTGTTCAAGATGTAAATCATCTCTAGCCACAAGACTAAGTATAGTTCTAATTGAAGTCATTTTTACAATTGGAGAAAATATTTCATCATAATCTATACCCTTTTTCTGTACAAAACCTTTTACCACAAGTCTGGCCTTATATCTTTTCTGACCTCCTTCCTCCTCCTTCGACCGATAAACCCATTTGTTAGGCAAGGCTCTTTTTTCTACAGGTAAAGGGACTAAGTCCCAAGTCTTTTTTTTCATCAAGCAGTCCATCTCCTCTTTCATGCCTAGCTCCCACTGTTGTTTGGCATCCACCTATATTGCTTCTTCATATTCTTCTGGTTCACCAGAATCAATTAATAATATAGAATACAAAGAAGGAGAAAATCTTTTAGGGGGTCTACTTGACCTTGTATAACGTCTAACACTTGCAGGAGTTTGTGGGACATTCTGTTGTTGTTGAGCATCAGGTACCTATGGCATTTCATTTTCAAGAATCTCATCCAACACCACATATTCTTGCTTGTCCTGTTCATGCTTCTTTTCTTGCATCTGTTCTTTATACATAACCTTCTCATTGAATATAACATCTCTACTTCTAATTATTTTCTTAATTTCAAAATCCCATAATCAATAGCCATATTCATTTATCCCATATCCAATGAAGGTACATTTTTGAGATTTAGCATCAAGCTTGGTTTTGTTTTCTTTATCAACATGGACAAAAGCTTCACAACCAAAGGTTTTCAGAAAATAATAATTTACCTTTTTACCAATCCATGCCTCCTCTGGAATACCACCATCCAAAAAGTTGAAGGTCCGCTATTTATCAAATAGACAATAGTATGCAGAACATCTTCCCAAAAATGTAAGGGCAATCCAGCATGCAATCTCTGATAGCTCTGATACCAATTGATAGCTCTGATACCAATTGATAGTTCTGATACTTAATATAAGTACAAATCCAATAGCCAACAAAATGAGAGGGGGGGGGTGAATCATACAAACTTAATCATCCATAAAAACATCAAATTCAACCTCGGTAACATATATCAGTCATATAACCAAAAACTGTCAAACATGCAAACTCAAAAGCATATGAACAATATAAACCTCATAACACCAGATTTAACATGGAAACCCAAATAGGGAAAAACCACTATGGGATTTCAGACCCACTAAGAAATATACTCTTCTAGAGTATGCTCGGTTAAAAGCAAATCTTGTTAAAGATTACAAAACACATTGCTAGATGTGACCCGGTTAATGGATTTCCCTCAGATCTGTTAGGATCTTCACTTTGTTAGAAGTGACCTTGTTAAAGGATTTCAAACACTCAATCAGAATGTCACCTTGTTAGAGGATTTACATATAAGACTGCTAAGTCCACTCGGTTAAGAGATTTCTTGTCACTTTCACAAAATAACAGTAATACAATCTATCTACAACTTCATATCTAAAATGCTAAAGAAGATTCCTATTTGTTCAATACAATCTAGACATAGAACTAATCTTGTCTATCTGCTGGGCATCAATGCTCTGTTATTCTAACAGGTCTTCAAGCTTCTGTGCTCGGTAATCACTATGTAGCTTCCCTATGCATACACTTGCCTGCATACAATGTTTATCAATAGTTCCTTATTTATAAACAATCTTCTAACCGCTTAATCTCCTTGATCAAATTTCCCATGATCAATCATAGCCATCAGATCTTCAATCTTGTCCAGGTTCATTGTATCTTTCGATCTGAAAACATTTTACCCTTCCTCAGAACTTGCACATTCACCTTGGAACTTGTGTTAGGGTTATGCGGTTCAATCTGAGCTGTAGATCTTCTTGCCAACTTTCCATTTCCTTAGATTTGTTAACAAACTTCTTTCACGGCTTTCCAATCATTGATCTGCTCCAGCTCATCAACATCTTTCATTAAATATCACATGTAAACATTTAATGCATTCTGTTATAGCTTGGTTACAACTCGGTGAATACTAAACTTTACTCGGTAGACATTCTGTCTTCATTAACCGACTAGGTTCCTTGCTTGATAACATAGTATAGTATTAACCTTTACATTTTACAACATATGTATGATGTTAAAACAATCTAAAACATCAAGATCTCATCATTGTCTGACTCAGTAGAGTTGCCCATTGAATAACTTCTCCCCTTATTCATCATATTCTTTCCTATGTTTTTACCGACTTCTTTATAATTTTCATATCATATTTCTTAAGATATGAAAACATCATATTGAATTAGAAAATCAATTTCTTGACATCAATGACAAAATAATAATATCAAGATAGTAAAACATCTTTAATCAATTATGTCCATAATCATCAACAACCTTCTTAATATCCTTGTAATATTGCCAACAATCTCCCCCTTTGGCATTGATGGCAAAACCAATTAATTTGACCTTTAAAAATTCGGATTGTTGTGATTCTGAAATGCTGAAATGCTCTCCCCCATACATCAAACTTCTCTTCTATTTTCAGTCTTTATTCCAATCTGTAGACTTCTCCCCTTTTGGTCGATCTTATCCTTCTTGGTCTTCTCCCCCTGGGTAGATCTTCTCCTTCTAGGTTCTCCTTCTTGGTCTTCTCCCCCTTTGACAACAATGCCAAAAAGAATAGAACTAAAACATAATTTCTTTCTGTAAGAAGTTATTTCCTGCTGTTGTGTATCAACTAAGTCTCGGTCAGAGCATTTGTTTACAATTCCTATTCCCTATATCATTTTCTGTATTATTCCAGTAATATTTCCAGTACACTTTCAGAAAAACATTCTAAAGTGTATCACTCCAGCATCAGCTCCCCAAAAGATATTCAGTAGAGTCATCGAAGTGATGCTTTCACTGAACTCTATTAGTGAATAAAAGATAGGGGTAGGACCCCTAACTTACTTTTGAGATATTCAAAAGTGTCCTTAGGTAGTGGCTTGGTGAAGATATCAGCTATCTGCTCCTTTGTGTTAACATATTCCAACACCACTTTCTTCTCTTGAGCTTCTTCTCTAAGATAATGATATTTGATAGATATGTACTTTGTCTTATAGTGCATAATAGGGTTCTTTGAAATATTAATGGCGCTAGTATTGTCACAGAATATAGTTACTGGCTCGGTAACTTTCTCATTTATATCTTCCAATAGTTGTTTGATCCATGCAATGTTGGTACAATTCAGTGTTGCAACAACATATTCAGCTTTGGCTGTTGACTGAGAAACACATCCTTGTTTCTTGCTAAGCCAACTCACTAATCTTTCTGCTAAGAAGAAAGCTCCTCCACTTGTGCTTTTTCTATCATCAATGTTGCCTATCCAATCAGCATCAGTATAAACTTTTAGATCAAAATCATTTCCTTTATGATATACTAAGCCATAATCTTCAGTGCCTTTCAAGTATCTAAAAATTCTTTTGATTGTTGTCATGTGTATTTCCTTAGGATCTGCAAAGAATCTTGCAACAATACCTACTGCATGTGCTATATCTGGCCTGCCGTGAACAACATATTGTAGTTTTCCAATCATGGATCGGTAGAGTGTCTCATCAACAGATGCAGATTAATCATTCTTTGATAGTTTGCAATTGGTAGTCATAGGAGTACTTACTGGCTTTGAATCCTCCATTCCAAATTTCTTCAAGATTTCCTTTATGTATTTGGATTGAGCAATGAAAATCTCATTTTTCATTTGCAGTATCTGTAAGCCTATAAAATACTTTATCTCACCGATTAATGATATCTCAAATTCTTTGCTCATTTCATTTCCAAAGTTCTTGCATAAAGAGTCATTTCCACAAAATATAATGTCATCAACAAATATGGCTGAGATTAGTATTCCATTTTCATCATTCTTCATGTACATGTTGTTGTTCTCACTTGTCCTTATAAAACCAATCTTAATCAAATAAGAGTGCAATCTTTCATACCATGCTCTAGGTGCTTGTTTCAGACCATATAAAGCTTTTTTCAATTTACATACCTGATCTTTATTATTGACATCAACAAATCCTTCAAGTTGTTCAATGAAAACTTCTTCTTCTAATATTCCATTCAGAAATACAGATTTGACATCCATTTGATATACCTTGAAGTTTTTGAAAGCAACATATGCCAACAATGTTCTAACTCCTTCAAGTCTAGCAATAGGTGCAAAAGTCTCACCATAATCAATTCCTTCTTCTTGGGCATAACCTTTGCAAACCAATCTTGCTTTGTTCTGAATGACCTCACCTTTCTCATTTAGCTTGTTTCTGAAGATCCACTTTGTACCAATTACATTTTTGTCCTTCGGTCTTGGGACCAGTGTCCATGTGTCATTCTTCTTGATTTGATCAATCTCTTCAATCATAGCATTTATCCAATCTTCACTGTTAAATGCCTCTTTCACTATTCTTGGTTCAAATTCACATATCAAACATGTGTTCTATCTCAGTTTGTTTCTTGTCATCACGGGATCATCCTTATCTCCTATAATGTGACTTGGTGCATGGTGTCTTCTGACATATTTGGCTAATACATGCTCGGTAGGCTCTGTATGATCTTCTTCATCATTCAGTAACTGGATATTTTTTTCATTTCCTTCAACAATTATCTCGGTAGGACTTCTTGGTTGCACATAGAAAAATTCATCATAGTCTTCTAGTTCTTTGGAATTCCTTTCATTAGTTCTTTCTGCAAATTCATCAACTTTCACATTTGCACTTTCTACTATTTTGTTAGATGATTTGATCAGACATCTTAATGCTTTGCTTCTGGAAGAATATCCTAGAAATGTTCCTTCTTCACTTTTTTGATCAAACTTGCCATTTCTATCATCTTTATGAACATAGCATTTACTTCCAAAGATCTTAAAGTAACTTACATTAGGTTTCTTGCCATACCAGATTTCATAAGGTGTCTTCAAAGTACCTTTCTTCAATTGAACTCGGTTCAAGGTGTAAACAGCTGTGCTTATTGCTTCTCTCCAAAATGTTTGTGGAACCTTCTTCTCAATCATCAGTGGTCTAGCACAATCCACAATAGATCTGTTTCTTCTTTCAGCTATTTCATTCTTCTATGGAGTTCTCGATGCAGAGACTTGTCTTTTAATACCATGATCATTGCAAAATAGGTTGAACTCATCAGATGTGAACTCTCCTCCTCTATCTGATCTAAGACATTTTAGTTGTCTTCCTGTTTCATTTTCAACTCTAGCCTTGTACCACTTAAACATTTGAAAAGCTTCTGATTTTTCTTTTAAAAACATTACTGACATGATATCCTTGAATAGTCATCCACAAATAATATGAAATACTTATCACCATAATAACTTTGAACTTTCATAGGACCACAAAGATCAGTGTGCACAAGATCTAAAATTCCCTTAGAAGTGTAGGACTTACTTGTAAAGCTAAATCTTGTCATCTTACCTGTCTGGCATCCTTGACACATAGCATTCTCAGGTTTTTCAAGACTCGGTAGACCTCTTACTCTGTGCTTCTTACTTATCTTGATCAGATTATCAAAATTAACATGACAGAACCTTTTATGCCATAACCAGGTATTATCAATCTTTGCATGCAAACACTTATTGTGAGTAGAGTCAAGGTGAAATGTATTACCTTTTGTTTGTGTCCCAGTAGCAGCTAACTTTCCATTCTTGTCATGAACTTTGACAATTCCTTTCTGAAATTGTATTCGGTAACCTGTGTTTTTTAGTTGTGCTACACTCAACAAATTATATTTCAAACCTTCAACCCAATAAACATCTTTGCATCTTGCTTTATCAAGAAGTGTTATGGATCCTTTACCTCTTAATGGACATGGTGCATCATTACCAAATCTAACATAGCCTCCATCATAATCTTCTAACGTAACAAATTTGTGTTTATCTCCTGTCATATGATGTGAGCATCCACTATCTATAATCCAAGAATCATTAGTGTTTATGTGAGATATTAGGGCTTTTTCTTCATACCTTTCTTCATCTGATCCATCCTTGATAGCCACATAAACAACTTCCTCTGTATCAGTCTCATCTAATTTATCATCTTCAGATTCCTCATCAACAATTAAGCATGTCTTTCTATCTCTTTTTCTAAAGTCTTGGTGTCCTCTGTAATGTTTATCTTTTTGTCTGTCATCTCGGTAATCTCTCTTTTCAGTGAAATCTTTGTCAGGACAGTTAGAAGCCATATGTCCAATATTATCACAATTGAAACATTTCAAAGGTAGTTTTACTTTATACTTACCTTTGCCTCTCGGTAACCTTTTGGCCAATAGTGCTTCAAACTCTTCTTGCTTTCTAATTTCTTCATACAGTTTGTGTACCTCCTCCATGTTCTTTTGAAATCTTTCACTAGCTCTACTGTGATCTCCTTCAGAGTACTTATACTTTCTCTCATTGTAATCATTAGATTCATTCAGATGAAAAGAACTAAATGCAGATTCAACTTTATTTACCGATGACCCACTGTTATCAAAATTACTTAACTCAAATGCATGCAGCTTACCAATAGTAGCATCCAAGGAAATTGGCATATTAGGTACAGACCTCAATTCATTGATTGCAAAGACTCAGATTGCATAGGTAGGTAGAAGGGTTCTTAACAACATACTTGTCACATCCTTTTCTTCAATAGTTCCTCCTGCTCCTTTGATTTGATTTACATTCTCCTTTAGTCTTCTACTATACTGGGTTATGTTCTCATCTTCATTCATCCTCATAGATTCAAGTTGTTCTCTTAGAACATGGTCATCTCCTCCATATACAGATATGAGCTTAGTCCACATTACCTTTGCATCATTGCAGCCTTCTAGATCATTAAACTCAGAATCGGTCAATGCAGATGTTATTTCAATCATTGCTTGAATATGTTCTTACTTTGCCTTTATCTCTTCCATAATCAATGGATAGGTGCTCAGTGCAACAAAATCATTCTCTAGATAGTATAAAGCATATTCTCCAACTCCTGATAGATGTAGCTTCATCCTTTTCTGCCATGTAGAGAAACTTGACTTATTCAGCTTAGGTGCATCCCTCTTATACATATTTGGATCTTTAACTCAAGTGCCTTTAGACTTTTTTTCCAGAGTCCAAAGCTCTGATACCAATTGATAGCTTTGATACCAATTGATAGTTCTGATACTTAATATAAGTACAGATCCAATAGCCAACAAGATGGGAGGGGGGGGGGGGGTGAATCATACAAACTTAATCATCCATAAAAACATCAGATTCAACCTCGGTAACATATATCAATCATATAACCAAAAACTATCAAACATGAAAACTCAAAAGCATATGAACAATATAAACCTCATAACACCAGATTTAATGTGGAAACCCAAATAGGGAAAAACCACTATGGGATTTCGGACCCACTAAGAAATATACTCTTCTAGAATATGCTCGGTTAAAAGCAAATCCTATTAAAGATTACAAAACACATTGCTAGATGTGACCCGGTTAATGGATTTCCCTTAGATCTGTTAGGATCTTCACTTTGTTAGAAGTGACCTTATCAAAGGATTTCAAACACTCAATCAGAATGTCACCTTGCTAGAGGATTTACATATAAGACTCTTAAGTCCACTCGGTTAAGAGATTTCTTGTCACTTTCACAAAATAACAGTAATGCAATCTATCTACAACTTCACATCTAAAATGCTAAAGTAGATTCCTATTTGTTCTATACAATCTAGACATAGAACTAATCTTGTCTATCTACTGGGCATCAATACTCTATTATTCTAACAAGTCTTCAAGCTTCTGTGGTCGGTAATCACTATGTAGCATCCCTGTGCATACACTTGCCTGCATACATTGTTTATCAACAGTTCCTTATTTATAAACAATCTTCTAACCACTTAATCTCCTTGATCACATTTCCCATGATCAATCATAGCCATCAGATCTTCAATCTTGTCTAGGTTCATTGTATCTTTCGATCTAAAAATGTTTTACCCTGCCTCAGAACTTGCACATTCACCTTGGAACATGTGTTAGGGTAATGCGGTTCAATCTAAGTTGTAGATCTTCTTGCCAACTTTCCATTGCCTTAGATTCATTAACAAACTTCTTTTATGGCTTGCCAATCATTGATATGCTCCAGCTCATTAACATCTTTCATTAAATATCACATGTAAACATTTAATGCATTATGTTATAGCTTGGTTACAACTCGGTGAATACTAAACTTTACTCGATAGACATTCTGTCTTCATTAACTGACTAGGTTCCTTGGGGTTTACCGACTAGGTTCCTTGCTTGATAACATAGTATAGTATTAACCTTTACATTTTACAACATATGTATGATATTAAAACAATCTAAAACATCAATATCTCATCATTGTCTGACTCGGTAGAGTTGCCCATTGAATAACTTCTCCCCTTATTCATCATATTCTTTCTTGTGTCTTTACTGACTTCTTTATAATCTTCATATCATATTTCTTAAGATATGGCAACATCATACTGAATTAGAAAATCAATTTCTTGACATCAATGACAAAATAATAATATCAAGATAGTAAAACATCTTTAATCAGTTATGTCCATAATCATCAACAACCTTCTCAATATCCTTGTAATATTGCCAATAATCTCATGCTCCTCGCGCGTTCCAGGATAGTCCTATTCATTCTCTCTGACACACCATTTTCCTGTGGAGTTCCTAGAACTGTCTTTTGCTTTCGAATCCCATTTAAGGAGTAGTAATCTTCAAATTCTTTGCTGCAATACTCGCCTCCATTATCTGATCTGAGACACTTCAACTTTTTTCCTGTCTCATTCTCAACCAAAGCTTTACATTTCTTAAAAGTTTCAAAAACATCTAATTTTTGTTTTAGGAAATATACCCATGTTTTTCTGGTTGAGTCATCAATAAAAATAACATAATAACAAGAGCCACCAAGAGATGGTACCTGAGCTAGTCCCCATACATCTGAATGCACAAGTTCTAACTTCTCATTCTTCTTCTCTTTGCCAACCTTGAGAAATCTAACTCTTTTCTATTTGCCATAAATACAATTTTTACAGAACTCTAAATCAATCTTCTTTAGTCCTGGCAATAGATTTTTGGAGTGAAGGATTTTCATCCCTTTCTCACTCATGTGCCCAAGCCTATGGTGCCACATTATCAAATTTGTTCTTGCAACATCTATTGTTGTTGTCCCTGCAGTAACTTTATCTGTAGCAGCTAAGATAGAGTAAGTGTTACCAGTACATAGATATAATGTGCCTACCTTCACACCTTTAGCTACTACTAATGATCCTTTAGTGACCTTTCAGATACTATCTAAGAAAGTAACTATGCAACCTTCACTACCTAGTTGCCATGTAGAAATTAAATTTCTTTTTAAGTTAGGAGCATGTCTTACCTCCTGCAGAAACCAGTCATTTCCATTCTGCAACTTGATCTTTATCTTTCCTTTTCCAACAATTTGACAGGGCTCGTCATCACCCAAATATACCTGTCCAAAATCACTTTGAACATAATCTAGAAAATATTTTCTATGGGGTGTAGGATGAAATGAAGCCCCAGAATCTATTCCCCAGGAATCATTAACGTTATCCAAACATAAGATTAAAGCATCTTGTAAAGTATTACTTGCAATATTAGCTTCCTTACTATCATTTTCATTTTTGTCTCCTTCTTTTTTTTTTTGAGACCAACAGTCTTTCTTTAGATGACTAGGCTTTCCGCAGTACCGGCAATCTTTCTTTCCTCTGGATTGAGAGTGTCCTTGTAGAATTTTGCCAAGATCAAGGGCACAATGAAAAGCATAAAAAGAGAGACAATAGAATGACAAGAACAAGCTGTATTCTCATCAATATGCAAATGATCAACTGGATTAACCAATACAATGAATATAGGCCTGCTTATATAGGCAAGACCATATGGATGTATGAGAACATAATTATGACATGTGGCTCAATGAGAAACAAGGGTAGGTAAGAAATACTAGGGGCAGGTAGGAGAAATAATATAATATTCTACAAGAGGTGGATGACCCACCGAATGTGGAGTGTAATAGCAAAATAAGACCACAAAAGGTGGAATTTCTCCTACAAGCTCTATCCCTATGTGCACACTTCCCTAAGTGTCTCAAATCCAAACTACGAAGAGATGCATTATCCTAAGTTAACTTAAGTAAAGTGTAATAATATCCAAAATGAATATTTATTTACACCAACACCCCCCCTTAAGTGCAACTTAGGGGAATGAAGACTCAAGTCAACAATGCAAGATGGGTCCTGGCTACTAGGCCATGATAGGTACCCATGTACAATATGCAAATGCAAGCAAAACTATGCAATGCAATCTCTCACAAACGGGGAAAGGGAGAAAACCCAGTTGGAAAAAACTCCCCCCCAAAAGAGAGATGAATGTACAAAAAGACTCTCAAAGAAGAAGGACAAAACCTCAAAGAGGAAAAAGTCCCCCCCATAAGAGAGGAAGGAGAAGTCAGCTGACCCCCCCAATGACACATCCCGCACCCCCAAGAGAGCTCGCAACTGCTGGAACTTACTCTTAGTGAAAGGTTTGGTGAATATGTCAGCAACCTGCTCCACTATAGGACAATACTACAAATCAATATAACCTGCTCCTGAATGAGCTCTTGGATATAGTGCATATGAATCTCAACGTGTTTGGTTCACTGGTGCTGGACTGGGTTCTTCGAGATCGCAATAGCACTCTGATTGTCACAATGTAGAATTGTCGACTGTGGAGTGGTGAATCCAAACTCTGTGAGAATCTGCTAGAGCCAAATGGTCTCAGTCGCTGCATTAACAGTGCCTCGATACTCAGCCTCAGTCGAAAAGAGAGCAATAGCATGTTTCTTCTTGCTCTGCCAACAAATGGGGCCTGAACCAAGGTGAAAAATATAACCAGAAGTAGACTTACGATCATCAAGATCGCCAGCCCAATTGGAGTCTGTGTAACCAACAAAGCGAAGTCCTGTGCCTGCTGCATAGTGAATCCCATAGTGATGTGTACCCTGGATGTAATGAAGAATGTGTTTGGCAGCTTTCCAATTAAGCTCATGTGGTTCCTGCATGAAGGGGGAAACCATGCCAACTGCAAATGAAATATCAAGGCATGTATGGGTCAAGTAAATGAGACTACCCACAAGCTGATGATACAAAGTGGCATCAACTGGTGGAGAAGAACACTGAGCCTCAAGCTTGACTCCTGAAAGAAAAGGAGTTGGAGTAGGCTTACAATCAGCCATATGAAAGTGTGCAAGTAGATCAAGAGCATACTTTGGCTGCAATAGGGTAATCTTAGAAGGTGACTGTGAAATCTCTATCCCGAGAAAGTAGTGCAAAAGACCCAAGTCAGTCATAGCAAATCTGTCATGCAAAGCAGATTTAACCCTGCTAATGATGGATGCAGTACTCCCTGTAATGATCAAGTCATCAACATAGAGCACAAGTATCAAGTGAGAGTCATCTTGTTGCAAAATGTAGACATTCAGATCGGAATGACACCTAGTGAACCATGTGGAGAGAAGAAAGGAATCCATCTTGGTGTACCAAGCCCTGGGGGCCTGCTTAAGGCCATAGAGAGATTTCCTTAGTTTGCAAACCAAGGAAGTATCTTGGATGAAACCCTGTAGCTGCTTCATATAAATCTCCTCATCAAGATCTCCATGAAGAAAAGCACTCTTCACATCCATCTGATGTACAGCCCAACCATGAGCTGCAACAATAGCAAGTGTCAAACAAATGGAGTTCATCTTGGCTACGGGTGCAAAGGTCTCAGTATAGTCAACACCTACTACCTGAGAGAAACCTTTCACAACAAGCTGAGCCTTATACTTATCCACACTACCATCTGCTGCAAACTTGGTTTGATAGATCCACTTACATCGAACCATCTTTCTCCCCTTAGGGAGATGGACTAAATCCCATGTGTTTCCTCATCAAGGAACTATACTTTTCCTCCATAGCTTGGTCCCACTCAGGAACCCCTGATGCTTCCCTAAATGTCTATGGATTGGAAGCGATAGCAATGAATGCATGTGGAAGATCTTGATGTTGTGATCGAGTTCTCCATGTATCTGAGGGATCCCCAACAAGAGAACCTACAAACTCAAGTGTTTGTTGAGCCCAAGGAGGTCTAGGTGGAGGTGGAGAACGAGGCTCTTCAACTGCAAGTGGACCCTGCAGAGGTGGAACCCTGCGAGTCAGAGTTGTAGGAGTCTCATCATTTGAATCACTAACATCACTATCCATAATGGAGGAAGGTGGAGGAGGTAGAGAGGCTAAGCTAGGAGAGCTTTCCTCAAAGTGAACACTCCTCTTAATGAACACCTCATGTGTCTCAGGATCCATCAATCTATATGCCTTAACACCCTCAGGATATCCAATAAATATGCAAGGCCAACTCTGAGGTTCCAATGCCTTGCATTTCTGTGAAGGTATGCGAACCCATGCTGGACACCCAAAGACTCTGAAATGTCTCACAATCGGTTTCCTACCAGCCCAAGCTTCAAAAGGAGTAATACCTTGCAAAGATTTGTGAGGAACTTGATTCTGGATGTGTGTGGCAAAACTGATAGCCTCTGCCCAAAAGGCGGGATCAAGAGAATGTACATGTATCATACAGCTAGCCATTTCTTTGAGAGTTCTATTCTAGCATTCTGCAACCCCGTTCTACTATGGAGTGTATGCGACAGAATGTTGAAGATCAATCCCCTCAAATGTACAAAAATCCTCAAGTCTTTTGTTCACATATTCCCTTCCATTATCTATGCGAAGAATCTTGACCACTTTCCCTGATTGCTTCTCCACACGAGTCTTGAAGTCTTGAAATCTGTCAAATACTTCACTCTTATGAATGAGAAAGTAGACCCAAGTGAAGCGGGAGTAGTCATCAATGAAGGTGAGGACATAGTAGGCCTTACTAAATGAAGGTGCTGGAAATGGACCTGCTACATCACTGTGAACAAGTTGAAGAACTTCCAAAGCTCTCCAAGCTTTCCCCTTATCAAACTTCTCTTCGTGATGCTTGCCCATGGAATAACTTGAACATACACCCTCTGAAAAACTGATTCGAGGTAGACCTGTGACCATGTCTTTAGTGCTGAGCTGCTGAAGATAGCGGTAGTTGAGGTGACCAAACCGCTCATGCCATAGCTTACTTTCTGAATTTGAATGAGTAACCAAGGCCCTAGAAGGTGAACTTGGCACAAAGTGGGAGAATGAATAAAGCCTTGAGTTGTCATTGACTTGTCCCACCGCTACCAAGGCATCATCATCAAGTTCCTTTACCACAACTGAATCTGGTGTAAACTCAACCTTTTTCCCATTTCCATAGTGAGTGATTTGGTAGATAGAGAGAAGGTTGGTAGACAAGTTAGGAACATAGAGAACATTCTCAAATGTTCCATCATCCATGTCAACTAAACCTTTCCCTTCAACCTCTACTTGAGTATCATCACCTATGTAAATGTGAGGTACCTTAGATGGCTCCAATGAAGAGAACTGCTCCTTTGTAGAACCCATGTGATATGAGGCACCTGAGTCAAGTATCCATTGCTGTGAAGAACCTGTTGTAGCCACAAATGCTTGCCCTTTTCCCTTAGAATGTGAGGAAGAGGAAGGAGATGAATCCTTCTTTGTGTAGGTGAATGGCAAGTTGATGTTGTTTTTCTTAAGAAGATTAGTTAACTCATCAACTTGCTTTGCATGGCATCGATGCTCGTCATGACCATACTTTTTGCAATATGCACAAGTTGGTTTATCCTTCTTAGGTGGTGTCCCCTTCTTGGAAGAGGATGAAAAATCACCTTGTGATGGAGAGGATGATTGTCCTTTTTCCTGGTGTGGCTTAGACTTAGAGTGCTTCTTCTTCTTGTTGGAATCTTTGCCTTGACTTCCTTGATTCCCTTGATTAGCCACCAAAGCCTTGGACTTTGAAGACTTGAGAAGTCCCATGTTCAACAACTTAGATTGTTCCAATATTAACATTTTTGTGAAAGCATCAAATGAAGGCATAACACAGGAACTCCCCACTATCAAACGATGAGTTTGGAAGCTAGACACAAATGCTGCATATTCTGGTGCAAGCTTGTCCAACAAGTTGAATATCAATTGAGCATCCTTTTGGTCAATTCCACAATCCTTAAGCTTTGCTCTTAGCTCAACTGCTTTGGTGACATAATCTTGGATTGTATCAAAACTCTTAGGATCCAAGTTGGTGAGCTCATTGTCAATTTTGTAACCTCTGATTTCATCAACTTGACCATACAATTTCTGAAACATATCCAAAGCCTCTTTGATTGTTGTACACTTCTCAATGTGAAAAATGAGGTCATCTGATACATACTTGCGCAAAGTTCCAAGAGCCATGAAATTCTTTGTGAGCCATTCTAACTGAGCATTAGGATCAGCCTTAGGATCAGGTGGTGCTGCTATTGTTCCATCTATGTAATGCGTGAGACCCTTTTCCATTAATTTACTCCATACTTTAATTTTCCATGATGCATAATTATGTGGAGTTAAAGGTGGAAATTTATGAGGACTCATTGCAACAAAAATTAAAGAGCACAAAGAGAGGCACAATCACACAAGACACCCCCCCAAATTCACTCAATCAAAGAACCCCCCCAAAAGTGATGATTTGACACTTTATAATTAGTGCGTATATAATGGGCCACTTGCAAAAAATGGTAAAGTGGACTTTTGATTACAATTTTACAACTGCCTCAATAAGGCCAAAAAAGAATCAAACTAATAATGCAAGAGATCTAGACTAAGATCCAAGCACTTTACAAGTACCTAATAGGCCAAATAAGACTAATTTTTGAAAGTACAACTTCCACTCAAAATCTCTGAAATCTGATCATAGATTATGAAAGTAGACCAAAAAACATGCACTTTGAAAAAAAATGGCACCTGAAAAGGAGGTCGTATGAGCTCAAACAAGGCCTTTGAAGTTGCAGAATTGAGGATTGAACTGGTACAGCTGAGAGAACCTGAAAATTTTGAAAAACCTGTGTGCCAAAATTAGAAAATAACCACAAGACTATGAAGATCATGAAATTTTAGCCCATTTAAAAAAAAATTGCACCAAAAAGGAGCAAAAATGAGCAAGATATGGCCTTTCAAAGTTGGATTGCAAAACTGAAAAGCTCAATGAAGAGGGGGTCAAAAAATTTCAAAAGTCTACTGATGTGGCATTGACATCAACAATTTACTAGCTTGAATTTGACGGCCATATGACTGTCGCGAAAACTTCACCTCCCTGCTGACTGGGCGCGGTGACTGTGCAGCTGATTGTGCATACGGACTGCTCACGTGGCACGATGACTGGACATATGGTTGTTGACCGCAGGCCAGTGGCCACCTGCCACGTGGCGGGTACGAGTCGGCCTGTTTAGTGGACCGTTGGCGGGAGGAAGGCGTCACCGGAGGCGGTAGTTATCCATGGGCCGGGAGCTGAGGGGGTCGGCAGCGGGAGCAAGGTGGTAGACAGGAGGTCTGGGCGGCGGTGGCGGCAGCAGCAATACACGGCGGCAGCGACGGCGGCTCCGACCTTGCAGGTACGACCTTGCAACCTGCAGGGTACTGCGGAGTACAGGGGGGTCTACGGATCCCCAAAAACAATAAAAATATATATTTTTTGATTTTTAAAAATTTTTGTTTTTGATCGCTGTTTTTTTTTTCCGATTTTTTTTTTTTTTTTTGAAAAATAATTAAAAAAAAATTCAAAATCCATACAATAATAGCCAAAATGGGGAAAAAAAATTTCTCACCAAAATAGGTCGACTTTATAATCGAAATTCATGGAAATGACCTCCCGGATTCAACGGTGATGTCCAAATCGTTGTACAACACCCCAAGAAAATGAAGATCCCCAAATCCAAAAATTGAAGCCTTCCACGATGTCTCCAAAAACCAATCAATGAAGCCTCAATGGCTCTGATACCATGTAGGATTTTGCCAAGATCAAGGGCACAATGAAAAGCATAAAAAGAGAGACAATAGAATGACAAGAACAAACTGTATTCTCATCAATATACAAATGATCAACTGGATTAACCAATACAATGAATATAGGCCTGCTTATATAGGCAAGGCCATATGGATGTACGAGCACATAATTATGACATGTGGCTCAATGAGAAACAAGGGTAGGTAAGAAATACTAGGGGTAGGTAGGAGAAATAATATAATATTCCACAAGAGGTGGATGACCCACCGAATACCAGTCTCTAGATCATATCACTATTTGATTCATCTACTTATTACCAGAGACAAGAAGCCTATCAATTTCCCCTTCAAATTCAAAGAAATGTGGATGAGGCATCATGAATTTTTATCCTTGATGGATAAATGGTGGAATGAAGAGAGTTTTGAAGGATCCAAGCTATTTTGTCTTATAGCAAAAATGAAGAAGATTAAATAAGACCTTCTTACCTGGAATAGAGAAAGATTTATAAACATATTTTAGGGAAAAATCAGAGTTGAGAAAGAAATGGACAAATTAAATTTAGAGGTATTAGATTATGAAATGGATCAAGAAATATTTTAAAGGAAAAGGAACTACTTCAGCTTCATGAAAAAATCCTAGCAAAGGAGGAAATATTTTGGCGGTAAAAATCAAGCGATGTTTCACTTTTAGAAGGTGACAAAAATTCAAAATTCTTCCATAATAGCACCAAACAAAAGAGAAATTTTAATAAAATTTTGAGTATTAAAGATAAATAGGATAATTTCATTGAAGATTTGGAGGAAAGTTGAAAAAAGTCAGTGGATTTCTTTAAAAACATTCTTAATAATTGGGAATAATCAGATCTAGCTTCTCAAAAGGATTTACTGAGAAACATGCCAAAAATCATATCAGAAGAAGATAATTCAAAGATAAACCAAAAATTCTCTTCTCAAGAAGTAGAGAAATTTTTAAAACAACTTCATCCAGATAAGTCTCGAAGCCCAAATGGATTCCCATCTTGTTTCTCCCAAAAATGTTGACCTATTTTAGGAAATGAGCTCATTGAAGCCTTAGAGGCAGCCAAAAATTTAGGCAGGTTTTTGAAAGAGATCAACAACACATTCATTGTAATTGTCTCAAATAAATATAAGTGCTCAAAATTTGAGGACTTTAGACCTATCTCCCTCTACAATATCATTTATAAGATCCTTTCAAAAGTGCTAGCAAACAAATTAAAGCTGCTCTTACCTTTAATAATCTCAGAAGAACAAACTGGTTTTTTTCCAAGGTGATCAATCCTAGATGGAGTTATCATAGCCTAAGAAGCAATTCACTCTATGCAAATAAAAAAAAATCCTAACATGTTAATCAAACTAGACATAAGTAAGGAATAGGACAAAGTTGATTGGAGGTTCTTATGCAAATGTCTAGAGGCTTTTGGATTCTCCAAAAAGTGGATCAATCTAATTTTTAACTGTATCTCTACTCCATTGTTTTCTATCTTAGTTAATGGTTCTCCTCAAGCCTTCTTTGAATAATCTAGAGGAATTCGACAGGGAGATCCAATATCACCCAAGTTCCTGTTTATAATCCTTGTTGAATCACTGGGTAAAACCATTTTCAAATACCAACAAGATAGTCTGATTAGAGGAATAAGGATTACTAATGTAGTAGAGGAAGTTACTCACCAACAATTTGCAGATGATACAATGTTATCTAGAAAAATGGAAAGAAGAGAAGAAATTCATTTCAAGAAAATTTTGAGAATATACGCTACAGCTTTAGGATAATTGATAAATAAAACAAAGATATATTCTTCTTCAATGTAGAAAAGAATATAGAGACCCAAATCCTCGCTCTCCTCAATTTTAAAGAAGGAAAACTCCATTGCATCTACCTAGGTTTACCCTTAGACAAAGGGATGAAAACCTTCAAAGTATGGGACCTAAAGGGTGAAATAATGGATAACAAAATAGAATCTTGGAAATCAAAATGGCTCTCTTTGGCAGCTAGAATTATCATGTTAAAGACGATTCTCTCTACTATTCCAATTTATCTATTGACTTGTTTATCCCTCTCAATTGGAGCAAATACAAAATTAGTAAAGAAAATGAGATCCTTTCTTTGGAAGGGATTGGCTGGAAAAAAGGAAATTGGCTTTGATAACATGTGATAAAATTTTCAAACCCAAAAGTTGTGGGAGGATTGGTCCGAGAAATCAATTATGGAATAATAAATCTCTAGGAGCGAAGTTAATCTAGAAAATTTATAGAATTCCAAATTGGAAATAGGTCACAATTCTCAAAGGAAAATATTTGGATGATATCAGTCAAGAAGGCATTTTTAGAATTCTCAATCCCCCAAAAGGCTCAAGGATCTTGAACTTTATCTTGAGTTGCGGAAATCTCATTCCAGAAATCATTTCATGGATTATTAAGGATGTATGCAAAGCTAGGTTTTGGTTAGACTCATGGGGTGGTTATTTGGCTCTAAACTCATAAATGGGTTAGATCAACCTCAAAAATATTGCTGAAAATAGGTGGGGTCTTTTTGTTACAGACTATATTGAAAAGATGCAAAAAATCTATCCTTAGGGTGAAAATGGAAAAAATTTAAAGAATTACCAGTAGATAAGGAGGAAATTATGGCCCTTAAGGATACACTCAAGCATAGATCTTTAGTAATTAAAATCAGCTTGTATGCAATCGTATGGCTGGGAGCAAATATAGGGAACTACAACTCAAAGGATGGTTATAAAGAAATAGTCAAAAATAAGCATTTTGAAAATATCGAGATTCCCGTTTTTCTTTGTTGGGATAAAAGCATGGGGGCTTCACTTAGTAAACCTAGGTTATATCACCTGCGTTCATGGCATACTAAAGAATCCCCCTATTTTAAAATAAAAATTCCCTAAACTCCTTTTTTTCCACCCCCCTCCCAATACACATCCTGAATTAAAAGCCCCCCTATTTGCACAAAATATTGCATTTTTCCATAGCTTGAATTAAAACCCCCCTATTTTCACTGATGGGCAATATATTGCACCCTCATTTTTGGGATATTAAAACCCCCAATATGAACACATGTGATATGATATTGCCTATTTAGTGAAGCTCTCATGGATAAAAGATGTCTTCTTAAAGTTGGATATTTTGCATGGGTAGCATTATAGGGAAGAATCATAACAACATAATGGTTTAGAAATATTGGGTTCTAAAGGCCTTCAAAATGTGTCCTAGGTAAGATGGAGGAAGAATCTCTTAATCATATCCTTTTATCCTATCCCTTTTCTTCGAAGTGTTGGCAATGCCTTTGTGTAAAATTAGGTTGCCTTTCTACTTTGCCAAATGATATCATGAGTCTTTCCAAAAGATGGCCTAATTTATACTCTTCAAGTCTATTCCATTCTCTATGGACATCCTCCCCTTCAATTACTATTTGGGAAATATGGAAGGAAAGGAATAGGAGAATTTTAAAGGAGATAAATTACCATGGAAAACCATAATTAACAAATTGGAAGCCACCATTATGGATATAGTAAATAGTGGTCTTTTCTCTCAATCTTCAAGAAATTCTTAATTCTCTTGATGGAATAGCAAGATGAGAGCTAATTGGTATGGTCTGAAAATTCTTCTCTTTGTTGGGATGAGGGATGAAGATGATAAATTTAATCCCCCAGAAGGCTGGATGGCACAAACTAAATTTTGATGGGACTTTTAGAGGAAATAAAGGGACCTCAAGCATAGGTTGCATTATATAGTTGTCAGATGGGCAAGATGTAGCCAAGAAAGAAAAATAATTATTAAAGGACACAAATATGTGTCAAAAATTCAAGCAGCTATTGATGGTATTTCACTCTACAGGGAACTTGGTCTAAAAAAATCCAAATTGAAGGGGATTAAATTATAATCAATGTTGTTAGATCTGGCTGCACCCAAATTGGAGACTAAATTCATTCTTAGGTAGATCTATAGAACTACTTAAAGGTTTTCAATCTTTCACAATAAATCATATTTATAGAGAAGCTAAAAAATCAGCAAATCTTTTAGCCAATAGAGGAGCAGATAGATATAATGAGAAGTCAAGCATAATGTCCTCAAAAGTAAATTAGTGACCTGTGGGTGTTAACATTTTTTCCTCCCTTTATTATTTGAAGTCAAGTCCAACAAAATTATATTGATATTGGGAGTAAGCCCAAATCTTCAACCTCAATGGATGTATTGTATGGAGGACCTCTAACTTGAAATTCAAAACAAAATATGTTGGCCATTTGGTGGAATTGATTATGTGTTGCATTGATGTTTTATCATTGATGTCAACACTAGCTATTTGGATGCTTTACTCACACCCTTCTAGTCCCGGTATGTTGAGTAGTTTTTGGTTAACTTGGATCCAGCATGATCTAGTAGACTTCGGTATAATCTGGTGATGGAATTAAATTGTACATAATGCTTATACTCATATTTGGTTAGTTGGTTTTGGTTTGGTGATTGGATGCTATGCTATTTGCTTAGAAGATTGGTTTCTAGTTCCAGCAAGGGTTTCACCGGTAGAGATTTTGGTGGAGATCTTTGATGCATTACATAATTGGTATTCTTGTATCTTCTAATGGAGTTTCAAGATTCTTTTGGTGATCATGTTCGATACTTGGCGTTTGGAGATCATTGGTGAAGCATGCGGACCTATACTTGGTCCCGGTTGATCAAGGTTATGGATCGACATTAATGTCATGTGTGGATAGGAACTATTGTTGTATTTTTCGGATGTCTTATGTGTGGACACTATTTGTTTAGTCTTATGCTGACATGGTTTATAATTATGTAATTGGTTTATTGTCTAATGGCTGACCTAATTGTTTATGATCAAGGGTTTCTATAAATAGTTGTAGGATATCATTGTAGATCATCATGGTTATTGTGAGAGGGCAGGGTCAAGGAATGTAATGTGTTAATAATGTAATATCATTCATGCAGAGGATTTGGTCGATCATTGGAGATCGAATTGGGTTTGTGTAAGAGGATTTAGTCCTCTGGTATTGAGCTTAACTAGAACTGTACTCAGGCATAGGAGAAGCTATCTTTTGCAGTTCAACACTTCTTTAGATTGTAGTCTAGATTTGTATGTAGTCAGTGAGGCTCCTTTTATGATGAAAAGTGTGCTCTAGGCTATTGACTTTCCTACAAATGCAGGACCCTTCATTGTAATTCACATACTTACGGCAGAAATATTATTTGACTATGGGTAGGCTTTCCACCATGGTTTTCCCCTTTACCAAGTTTTCCACATACAAATCTTGGTGTTGTGTGGATGGATTTTATTCTTTGATTATTGTTTATGCCTAATTGGATTAACAACTATTCTGGTATTATTGTTTTGGGTTCCGGTATCAAAGTTTAAATTGCTAATATTTCCAGTAATATGTGACAACTATCTTAGTTGTCTTCCAGTTATCTGAAATGTCTAACAATTGGTGTCAGAGCTTTGGTCCTCCCTATAGAAAGATTAACCACTTGAGGAAGATCCTATGGTGATTAACAGTTCAAGTTCATCTAGTTCTTCTGGAGATATCTTTCTAAGGGATACACCGAGGCTTGAAAAAACAAATTACATAGTATGGAAGATTTGTATGGAGACTCATCTGAGATGTCTTGGTAAGGATATTTGGGAGATCACACAAAATGGTGTCACACCCTTTAATCCAAGATCTAGCAATCCTCCTCCGACAAACCTGGACAAGGAACTTGAGAATGATTGTAGAGAAAGAGAAGCCCTCTTGTGTGCACTTTTTGATTAGCAAATAATGGGATTAACAGACAAATCATCTAGAAAGGCTATATGGGATAAGTTGCAAACTTTTAATGAAGGTGACCCTACAGTGAAGATTGCTAAACTTGATGGTTACCAGGTGAGATATGAAAACTTGAAGATGGAAGAAGATGAAAGGATTACTGCATTCATGGAAAGAGTAAATGAGATTGCTATGGGAATTCAATGTTGTGGTAGAACTCCGAGTGAAGATAAAATTATTTCTAAATTTTGAAGAGGCCTACCACTCACTTACAAAATGAAGACCACTGCTATTAATGAGTTGAGAAAAATGGCTAATACATTTGTCAATAGAGATACTTTGGTTGGGAAACTATCTGCTTTTGAACTTGAGGAATTTGGATCTTCTGGAGCTATGAAGACTAAACCTAGAAGATTTAAAGAGAGAAGATGATGAGTTTAGCAACTTGAAGCACTATTTTCTAGAAGAGTACCAAAACGACCAATAGGAAGTGAGTATGAAGGAAAAGAACCTTTTTAATGTTTTGCATGTAATAAGATTGGTCATTTTGCATGTAGATGTCCTAGAAGAAATTCAAGATTTGAAGAAAGAGTTAAAAGATCATTTAAGCCTAACCCTGGATATTAGAACAAGTATAGATTCAAGAAAAATAGAGACAAATCATGCTACATAGATGATGAGGAAGGCATTACTAATTCAAATGATGAACCAGCAAAAGACTCTGCTAGTGGATCCAGCAATGGGAAGGAATGAGTATTCTTGGCTATCAAGGAAGATGATCCAGCACTGGAAGAGAATGTACATGAGGAGAAGGCACTTGTTGCTAAAATTGAGGACAAGGATGAATGCGTAATTGATAGTGGTTGTTCACATCATATGACTGGAGATAAATGGAAGTTTCTATCTTTGCAAGAATTTGATGGTGGACTAGTTAGATTTGGAGATGACAAGGCATGTATGATCAAATGAATGAACTATATCATTGGATGGTAAGAACAATACTGACAATGTTTATTATGTTGAAGGTTTGAAGCATACTTGTTTGAGTGTAGGACAATTGGTGGATAATGGATTTCATTTATTGTTCAAGGATGGAAAATGCAAAATCATTAATGAATCTGGCCTGGAGATTGCAACGGGTACATAGACAAAAGGTAACATATTTCATTTGAACTCTGGTGAGAAGACATGATTACACAGATTGATGAGAGTTGGCTATGGCATAAAAGGTTGTGTTATGTGAATTTTGATTGTATTGTGAAGATCAGTTCAACTAAGGTTGTTAGAGATATACCTAAGATTATGAAGCCCTATAATCCGGTATGTAAAGAATGTCAAATGGGTAAATAGGTGAGAACCTCTTTTAGGAGTATACACGAAAATCAAATGATATCCTTGATCTTATTCATACTGATTTGTGTGGCCCTACTAGAGTTAAAAGTTTTCATGGTGATAGATATTTCATGCTAATCATTGATGATTATTCTAGAATGATGTGGGTTACCTTTTTGAGAGAAAAGTTTGAAGCATTTGAAAAGTTTAAAATCTTTAAGGCTAAAGTGGAAACTAAGAAATGATTAAAGATTAAATGTTTGAGATCAGATCATGGTGGAGAATTCACATCCAATGAGTTTAATAACTTTGGTGAGAAGCATGGTATAAGAAGACAATTTTCTGCTTCCTGGACACCTCTGCAAAATGGAGTTGTGGAAAGGAAAACCATAACTATCTTGGATGCTTCTAGAACAATGATGATGGAAGAAAATCTACCTCATATCTACTAGAGAGAAGCAGTGATTACAGTGGTTTACACATTTAACAGAGTACATATAAAAGGAGAAACCAGTAAGACACCTTATGAATTATGGTTTGGCAATAAACCTATAGTTAAGTATTTTAGAATTTTTGGTAGTAATTGTTATATCAAGAGAGATGATACTATTGGGAAATTTGATCCTAGAAGTGATGAAGGCATATTTCTTGGTTATTCTAATGAAAGAAAAGCATATGGATGTTATAACAAGATATTGCAGAGAATTGTGGAGAGTGCTAATGTAGAAGTAGATGAGTTGAGCAAAAGTCAAATCAGAGTTTATGAGAAGGTACAGACAGTGGAAATGGTTATATCTAAACTGGTAGCACCTTTACTGGAACAAAGAGTTGAACTAGTTACTCTGGAAATATCAAAGAATTCTATAGTAACTAAAGAATAGGGAAGAGAAACAGAGAGTTATAAGACTCCTAGGTATGTGAGATTGAATCATTCTGAAGATCAAATCATTGGGGATAAGAGAAATGGAGTGATGACAAGAAGAAGACTGGCAACTAATGAGGTATGTTTAATTTTAAAATTTGAACTGGTATCAATAATTGAGGCATGTAAAGATCAATTTTGGTTAAAATCTATGGAAGAAGAATTGCATCAGATTGAGAAAAATAACACATGGACTTTGCTTCCCCCACCTAAAAGTAAAAATTTCATTGGAACTAAATTGGTTTATATGAATAAATTGAATGAGGATGGTCAAGTTATAAGGAATAAGGCTAGATTGGTTTGTAAGGATATTCTCAGAAGGAAGGAATTGATTATGGAAAAACGTTTGCACTGGTAGCTAGGATTGAAGCTGTAAGATTATTTCTTCCCTATGTTGCTTATAAAAACTACAAGGTTTATCAGATGGATGTTAAATGTGCATTCTTGAATGGGGATCTTGATGAGGAAGTTTATATTTAGCAACTTGAAGGTTTTTCACTATCAGATGATACTGATATGGTTTGAGGTTAAGGAAAGATTTATATGGATTGAAACACTCACCTAGAGCTTGGTATGCAAGGTTGAATAAATATCTTTTGAAGCTTGGTTTTACTAAAAGAAGTGTTGATAGTAATTTATACTATAAAATTATTGATGATGATATACTGATTGTTGAAGTATTTGTTGATGACATTAATTTTGGAGGTGAAGATAAATTATGCATAGAATTTTCTAAAAATATGAAGAAAGAATTTGAGATGTCTATGATTGGTGAGATGAATTTTTTTTTTGGTTTGCAGATTACTCAGACTGACAAAGGTATTTTTATCTATCAAACAAAATATGATAAGGAATTGTTGAAGAAATTTGGTATGGGAGATTCTAAACCGGTAAGTACTCCTATGGTTACAAGTGAGAAATTGACAAGGAAAGATGTTTCTGCACCAGTAAATCCTACAAGATACAAATATATGATTGGAGGTCTACTTTATTTGACTCAGAATAGGTCTGACATTATGAATGATGTTTGTATTATTTCAAGATTTCAAAGTGATCCTAGACAAAATCATGAGATGGAAGTGAAAAGGATTTTTAAATAGTTACAAGGTACATCAGAATATGGCTTATGGTACCCTAAGAATGATAACTTTACTTTATGTGCATATACAGATGCTGTTTGGGCTGGAGATGTTGATGACCGGAAAAGTACTTCCGCTGGAGCCTTCTTTCTTGGAAAGAAGTTGGTTTCATGGATCAGCAAGAAATAGTCATGTACTTCTTTATCTATTATTAAAGCTAAGTATGTTGCTACTATTACTAACTGTACACACGTTTTATGGATGAAACAAATGTTGAAGGATATAAAGGTGGATTGTGATGCACCAATAGTTATTCACTGTGATAACTCTGCTGCTATTGATATATCAAATAATCTGGTATTTCATTCTAAGACAAAGCACATATCTATCAAGTTTGACTTTTTGAAGGAGAAGGTGGAAGCAAATGAAGTTAAATTGGTTTATGTGAACACTAAAGAATAGATTGCAAATATTTTCATGAAATCTTTATCCAAGGAATCATTTGAGTACCTGAGAAATAGATTGAGGGTTTCTTCCCCTCTGGCAAAGACTTGATTGATGCGGTTTGGCATCAGTCTAGCATGCATTATCTAAGATACTATTTATTCCGACATTGATGTGGGATGCTACTGCTTAGGGGGAGTAGTCATCTTTGAGATTCAGTGGCTTATGTTTTTGCTTTGATATTTCTATCAGATTTCTAGCTTTGACATTAAAGGGTGAGAGATAGTGATGTGAAAAAGAAATTCAGAACTTTACAGAGATATTATTCAAAGGGGGCAGATATTGATATTCAGAGCTATATGTGAGAGATTGTTGGATGTCTTCCACAACGAGAGACTTGTTTCATATTTCTTGGTACTTAGATGTTTTTCACATCTAGTGTTTCCATCAATGCAAAAGGGGGAGATTGTAAGGATTCCCACAGATACTGAGAGGGGGGGTGAATCAGTATCTAACTAGTTGTAAGATTTTCTTAACTTAAAAAATGTAGAGCATATTAATACTGTGTACCGGTAAACAACAAGTAATGTAATAAACAGAGACAAAAGCAACCACATGAAAAACACACCATAACACAATATTTTAATGAGGAAACCCAGTGTGGGAAAAACCTCGGTGGGATTTGTGACCCATAATATTCACTTACTGGCCAATAAGAGAATATTACTGCTACAAGAGGGGCTTGCACATGTAGGAAGGCCAAGTGCCTAGAGGTCACTGCTCAAATACAAAATGGGAAGTCTCACTGACTTACAAAATGGATTTTATAAATCCAATGTCTTGTACTACTCCAAAATAGCATCTATAATGCCAAATATAGTACCGGTTTCTGCTCTACTTCTTACATAAACCCTTAACCTATATTTCGCATAATAGGTCTGCCTTATTTCGCCTAATTACATTCCTCAAAACTTTTTTTTATAATTGTTCTACAATGATCTCTCTTATATAAGAGTCATTTTACAACTTGCCAAGTCGGCTTACAATGATTTTACAATAATAAACAAAATATATAAACAACAAAGTTCCTATCGGCTTTTGTGCCGGTATGCTTCCTTTTACTGCTAGTGCCGATGGTCTGTGTGCCGGTGTAGAATCTAACTTTGCTGGTACCAGTGGATTGTCTTGTCGGTGTCATAGGATTGTAAGGTTTCCATCAATGAAAAAACCTTCAATCACCTACAATGTCTCATTGGAGTGTGCATTTGCCAACAATCTCTCCGTTTGGCATTGATGGCAACACTCATGGAAAAATTCAAAAAGTGCAGTCCAAAAATATGTTACCAAAAATGTGTGAACTCCCCCTGAGCAGATGAGTCTTTAGTTCATTATTTTCTCATACCACTACTCCCCCTTTGGCATCAATGACAAAGGCTATCAAAGTGTCAATAGAGTATGGTTTCTTGTCTCAACCTTGTAACCAGGTGGTTACAATTTGAAAAAGTTCTGCCAGAACCAAATTCAAGTTCTCAATGAACTTTGTGTTGTCTTTTATTGCTGCTTCTATTCTTTGAATTGTACTGGTAAGGTGTTGCATTTGCTCTGTCGGTGTTTTCTATCCTTGTACTAATGCATCAGATATTTCTTTCCTTAAACATGCGAGGTAGTCCAACTTTGGACTTAATCTCCATTTCAGATCCTTTGCCTTACTTTTTATTTTCTCCTTTTCTCTTTCTATCTTTAGTAATTCTTCCTCAAAACCTGTTATCTTATGCTCAAAAATTGATAATGAATCCAATGAATTAATAAAATTGCCAGCTAGCTTATTAATTCCCTCCTATATCTTGCTCATTTTCTTGTCTATGTCAACTGCCAAAAAGTTTGTCTTACAAATGTCTCTGTACAAAGTTTTGAACTCCTTAAGTGTGTTGCACAGTTCCGGTAGAAGTGTGTCAAACTACCTTGTACACTTCTTTATTTGTTCCTAAAAGAATTTATGTTTTTCCTTTTCTAACCTCTTTTTGAATGCTTCCTCCTTTATTTGTTCAACTGTCACTGTGTTGTTAGTAATATACTTAGACAATGTGTCAAGTTGACTCAAAGAATCCTTACTATCTACATTGCATTTTGGAGCTATCATCTTCAAAATTGGAATTGTGTCATCTATAGCTTTATATGCCTGTGAACTACAATCTATTATTTTCTTTATAGAATCTAAAAGAACTTCAATTACATTTGTTGATTTAAATCCTGTAGTTGAAGAGCTAACATTCTGAATTCCACTAGTGGGAGCAATATCCTTGCTTGTAGTGACTTCTAGTAGGTCAATCTGTGTTTCCATTTCCTTAAGCAATGGTTTGTTTTGCTTAGTAGTTGTCAATGGCACTAATTATGTATTAACTTGTTCCTGTGTTGGAGCCTATTGCTCTGCTTGTTGCTCTGTTTGTTGTTCTGCTTGTTGTTTTGCTTGTTGTTCTATTTTCCCATCTATCAGTTTACCTTCATTGTTATCTGTGTTATCAGTTACCGGTGGCTCACTAGCCATATCTGTCTTACCAGTTGTGTCCTTTTTTATCATAATGTTGACTTTCTGAGTATCAACATCAACTGTGTATAGTACCTCAGAATTAGGATTTGTATCCTCTTGTGATACATCCATACTCTCATTGGTCATTTGACCTTCAGTTGTTGTTACCGGTGGAGTAACCAGAGGTGGTGGGGATAAATTCTCTTATTTTGATGCTTGGAGGTCCACCAACCTTTCCTTTTCCCTTATCCTTGTCTTTCTAATATACATTGATTGGTTTAGGGTTTCTATACTCTTCCTGTTTTTCCTTTTCAACAAGGAATATATCCCATGCATTTTCAGTTTCCTTTGTAACCTCATTTACCCTTCCAACCATTAGTGCAATATGTCGATGTGCAGTAGAGAATACTGACCGGTTAGCCTCTGCAATTAGATCATCTATTTCTTTTGGAGAGTTAACTAGGTAGACAGCAAGTAATTTTTCAACTTTTATTTTCTTGTCAAGCTCTACAACAACTTGTCTTCTTGCTTCCAGTCTCTTGAATAGTTCATCTGGTAGTTCATCTACAACTTGCATCAAGAACTTCTTTTAGATATCCAAGTCTAAAATAACACTGTTTTCAACCTTTTCTTTATTATCAACTGATAGTGAGTCATATAGTTTGTTGATGTTTTTAAGTTGTCCTTCCTCTATTATTTCATCTAGCAGTTTGTCAATTGGAGCAATATTTTGTTGAGTCCTTTTCTTTGGTGTCAAATTTTTCTTCTTTGGAGTTATCTTTTTAGTCGGGGGCCTCACTACTTGTTGTTTTTGTCTGGTTCTTCTAGGCGAAGGTGTGGATACCGGTGAAGGTTCCCTTTTCCTTACAACTATTTTAAATGTTGCTGGCATGTCACTCTCTAAAGAAGTTACTACCGGTGAAAGGTGAGTTTCTAGTTGTTTTGTTTGTAACTCATCTTCAGTGATACCGGTTTGTTTCAGTACATCTTCTTTGATAGCCTTAGCCTGCCTTGAACCTCTCCTCATTGTTGCTTCTACTTTCTTCACTCTCTTCTTGGATTGAATTTGATTTTCAATGGTTTCAGCATTGCCAAATACCTCTTCCTTAGGTTCATTGGGTGCTTCCAGAAGGGCTTTAGCATATGTTTCAATGATGTGATCATCTGTCTCATAACCCATTTCAGTAACCCAAATTGTTCTTGGGATAACTGCTTCCATCTATATCTCATCCTTCTTAATCACAAAGCATATGTCATCCTTATATTTATCTACAATTGTTTTTGATAATCTTACTCTAGTATTCATTCTGGCCTTTAATGTTTCAAAGTATGCATTGATATTCTTTTCTCTATTTTCACCCATGTTGTTCAATAAGTCAGATAGATGTTTGCCTACCAGTATGTCAAATCCAAGGTTCTTATTACCTATACTAGGCACCTGTTTGGTTATATGTAGCATTAAGCAAACAAGTAAGTTACCAAATCTGAATGTCCCTTTCTTGTCCTTCTTGATCTTTCCCAGATTGTCAATAAGTTCATCCTTTAACCATTAACATACATCAATTTTCACATTATCTTTAACCATATCATGAGCACTTTTTATGCATAAGCTGGAAATTGAGTTAAGTTTGTTTGCATGAGTTGTTTTGTAACCTAAAATCATGCTAATAAATCTCACATTTATGTCAGTTACATCATTCACCCTTAAAGACCTTTTGTCGGATGTTGCGCCTGTTAGATTCATTACCAGGTCATTTGAGACCTTCTTTGTCTTATATGATTTGTTACCCGTGGAAGGTAACCCTGTTACGGCTTTAACAACTTCCTTGGTAATTTTATGAATTGAATCTAGCCAGAAAAATTCACCATGTGCCCTGCTCAACACTATCCTTATCACTTCCTTGAGGAATTTTGGAAAGTAGAGAATTTATGTGAATCCTAGGGTTTCAATTATTTTGTGTTCAGGTTTCATATTTCTGGAATCATCACATATAATAGTTTTGTACATGTTCTTGATTTTCTCATCACCTAATTCTTCTATGTGGCAATGGATGTACATTTTGGGGTCTTCTGCAAAAACAACTCCTTTGGGAATTTGGGAAAATGCACCAACATTATCATCCTTTTTAGCTATCTCAGGAACTAGCTGAAATACGGGCCTAGGGCATTTGGTTACCTTGACTACAGTAGGGTTTGCTATGAATTTAGGTACATAAGAGGATACCATGATTATAAATACCTTTTTTTGTCTTTGGAAAGATTGATTGCTAAAATGCTTTGCCTCTTTGCTTGAAATGCCTTAGCTCTAGAAATTTCACGCTCTTCGAATGTTTGAATGCTTGGTGAAGTAAAATGGAGCCAAAAAAACTAATTTATAATGTCAATCTGCCAACTACCACATTTAATGCTTGCCAGTTAAGTAATCACTTAACATATCTGCCGGTATAGAAGTAACTTCAACTTCTTACCATCAACTGAGGGAATAATAGCATATTTCACATTTGATTGCTAAACCCTCAAAAGAATTTTCTTCAATTAAATGGAGAGACTCCTGCTGGTGGAGTGCTACTATGTTCTATCGGTGGAGTGTTGATTGGTTCTACCGGTGGAGGAGTATTCCCAACACCATTTAGGTCTGATTTTCTAATCCATTGTTTTGAGAATTCTTTCTTAACTTCTTCAACCTTTTCTTTACCTTTCAAACTAGGACCTTTGTTGTCTACTGGTGGTGCCTTACTTTTGCAGAATTTTGCAATATGTCCAATCTTGTTACAAGCATAACAAGTCACATTATTTTTCTAAATAGCCTTTCCATAACCTATGCCGGTTTGTGTTCTGCATTGATTAGATAAGTGTCCAAATCTTCCACAAACATAACATCTCACATTCATTTTGCAATTCTTCGAATTATGACCAACTTTGTTGCATTTTGAACATTGACTGGTGGGTGCATTGGTATTCTGATAATTTCTAGATCTACATTGATTTTCTCTATGACCACACTTGTTACAGTTAAAGCATTTGCCATTGAATTTATAAGAATTAGGTTGTCTTACTAGTTTTCTATGATCCTGTGTGTTTGTAGTACCAGAGCTTTCACCAACTTCAAAGCCAATTCCATAAGTGTCACCTTTAGGTTTTTGATTCTTCAACAAGTTACCAAGTTCTTCTAAGATTTTCTTGAATTTCTCTTTATGCTGATTTGCAGTATCTAGTTCTCTTTCTAAGACTTCTTTCTGCCTCATTAGTTCATTTGAGTAATTCTGGGTGTGCATCAGATCTGTCTTCAACAAATCATTGTCATAACTGAGTCTTGTGTTTTCATTTGCAGCATCACTTAGTCTTCTAGTCAAATCTTCTTCATTCTTCTTTCTATCTTCAATTTCTTTATAGAATCTCATAGTCATATCCTGCATTTCATTCTTTGTTGTCAAGTTCTCTTGCTTCAACTTGTTTATCATATCATTAAGAGTTTCTTTTTCATCATTCTCATTTTGCATCTTTTCACAAAGTTCTCTTCTTTTGTTTCTTGAAATAGTAAGATTTTCTTGAATTGCTTGAATAATATCCTGAGCTGCTTTTAGGTCATCTTCAAGTTTGATATTTTTCAATTTTTCTCCATCATAGTCTGAGAGAGCTGCTTCAAGTTTCTTCATCAAGTTTTCCATCTCTACCGGTGTCAAGATCTTCCTCAAGCTATTAGGCTTTTGAAAATAGAGGACCAAGCTCTGATACCAATTGTTAGGATTCTCATAGATACTAAGAGGGGGGGGAGGAATCAGTATCTAACTGGTTGTAAGATTTTCTTAACTTAAAACATGTAGAACATATTAATACTGTGTACCAGTAAACATAAAGTAATACAACAAACAAAGACAAAAGCAACCACATGAAAAACACACCATAACACAATATTTTAATGAGGAAACCTGGTGTGGGAAAAACCTTGGTGGGATTTGTTACCCACAATATTCACTTACTGGCCAGTAAGAGAATATTACTGCTACAAGAGGGGCCTGCACATGCAAGAAGGCCAAGCGCCTAGAGCTCACTACTCAAATACAAAATGGGAAGTCTCACTGACATACAAAATGGATTATTTAAATCTAGTGTCTTGTACTGCTTCAAAATAGCATCTATAATGCTAGATCCATTACCCAGTTTCTACTCTGCTTCTTACATAAACCCTTAACCTATATTTCGCATAATAGGTCTGCCTTATTTTGCCTAATTACATTCCTCAGTCTTTTTTATAATTGTTTTACAATGATCTCTCGTATATAAGAGTCATTTTACAACTTGCCAAGTTGGCTTACAATGATTTTACAATAATAAACAAAATATATTAACAACAAAGTTCTTGTCAACTTCTGTGCCGATATGCTTCCTTTTACTGTCGGTGCCAGTGGTCTGTGTGTCAGTGTAGAATCTAACTTTGCTGGTGCTGGTGGATTGCCTTGCCGGTGTCATAGGATTGTAAGGTTGCCATCAATGACAAAACCTTCAATCACCTATAATGTCTCATTGGAGTGTGCATTTGCCAACAGAGATTGTTGGCCATTTGGTGGAATTGATTATGTGTTGCATTGATGTTTTGTCATTGATGTCAACACTAGCTATTTGGATGCTTTATCGACACCCTTCTGGTTCTGGTAGGTTGAGTAGTTTTTGGTTAACTTGGATCTAGCATGATCTGGTAGACTCTCGTATAATCTGGTGATGGAATTGGCTTGTTCATAATGCTTATACTCATATTTGGTCAGTTGGTTTTGGTATGGTGATTGGATGCTATCCTACTTGTTTAGATGATTGGTTTCTGGTTCTTGCGATGGTTTCACAAGCAGAGCTTTTGGTGGAGATCTTTGATGCATTGCATAATTGGTGTTTCTGCAGTTTCTGATGGAGTTTCAGGATGCTGTTGGTGATCATGTTTGAGACATTGCATTTGGAGGTCATTGCTAAATCATGTGGACCTATACTTGGTCCCAGTTGATCTAGGTTATGGACTGACATTAATGTAACATGTGGATAGGACCTATTGTTATATTTTTGGGATGTCTTATGTTTGTAATTATATAATTGGTTTATTGTCTGGTGGTCAACCTGATTGTTTATGGTCGAGGGTTTATATAAATAAATGTAAGATCTCATTATAGATCATCATGGTTATTGTAAGAGGTCATGGTCAAGGAATGTAATGTGTGAATAATGTAATATCATTCAGGCAGACGAGTTGGTCAATCATTGGAGATCGAATTGGGTTTGTGTAAGAGGATTTAGTCCTCTGGTATTAAGCTTAACCAAAACTGTACTCAAGCATAGGAGATGCTATCTTTTGCAGTTCAACACTTCTCCGAATTGTAGTCTGGATTTATATGTAGTCAGTGAGGCTCCTTTTGTGATGAGCAGTGTGCTCTAGGTTGCTGGCCTTCCTGCAAGTGTAGGCCCCTTGATTGTAATTCACATACTTACTACAGAAGTATTATTTGACTGTGGGTAGACTTCCCACTATGGTTTTTCCCTTTACCAGGTTTTCCATGTACAAATCTTGGTGTTGTGTGGATGGCTTTAATTTTGTGATTATTATTTATGCTTAATTGGATTAACTGCTATTTTGGTATTATTATTTTGGGTTCCAGTATTAAAGTTTAAATTGCTAGTGCTTCTAGTAATCTGTGACAACTGATTCACCCCCCTCCTCTTAGCTGTCTTCTAGTTATCTAAACTGTCTAACAAAATAGCCATCAATGCTACATGTTAACAACCATTTTGAAACGACTCTTTGTAATAAATCAACACAGATTTAAATAGATAAAGCCCTAAGGTAATCTGGCAAATTGTCAAATTAGAAGAGTGGTCTCTTTTGATGCTTCACTTCCTTTGGCTTGATGACATTAGATCTATTGGGTATAGACACAATTGGCAAATCTTTTTCCCCTACCTTTTCTAGTCATCAATTAGTCTTATCAATCAAACCTCCATCTTTTAAGGCCAATTTAATTAGATTATACACCTTTATACTTAGTTATCAAACGAGCCAAACGATAGCTAAATTTAGAAAGCCCCACCAAAGGTTTATTCACTGTGCTTTAATTTGATTACATGGGCTCTTTAACTCTTGGTCCTTGCTTGGTTATATTCACATTACATCCTCTCCAGGGTTTTGTTCTTGCCTCTCTTTTTTCCTTCCTTCTTCCTTCTCCCCTTGCTATTGTTTCCTAGGGTTTTCTCTTTTCCTAATGTTTTTCTTGGTGGTTGCAGGTTTGGCTCTTGAGTTCTGAAGATGGATTCTCCAATATAGCTCCTGTCGAAGAAACAACAAATGGTGTTATTAGGTGATACAAAAGAGGAAAGGTTGCAGGAACTGATGGTTGAATACCATTTTGTTTTTTATTATGATAAATAGGTTTTAAGGGGACTAGAAACCCCATATAAGAAGTTTTAAAGGGACCCAAAACCCTCAGATTTTTACAGATCTAGAACCCACAATGGGGCACTGTAAACAGAAAGATTAAGCATACCTAGCAACCAACACTAAACCAAACACTACCCAGAGAAAAGGATCAAACACTACAAACCACACTGGCCAAATTAACAGATCTAAAAACAAGTAGATCTCAAAGATAGAGAACAAGGGTTTGACTGGAATCGTCAACCAACCAGCAGGGTTTTCCCAGGAACCCATAACCTATAGTTGAAACATCAGGAGAACATCAACAAAACCTTCACCTAACCAAAAATAAAGACTAGCAGAACTAGGCCCTTGAAAATTGCCAGCATCTAGCGTGGCCCTGAAAAGAGAAAAATACATAGGGTTTTCCAAGCTCCCTCAACCTTTAGAGTAGCTTTTATAGGGCTCCCACAACCAGATATGACTTTAAAAAAGATCCAAAAACCTTCAACCCCAAAATACTTGAACATGTGAATCCTCTAGGCATAACCAATAACATCTAACTCCACCTCGATAGAAGATAAAGCACCTCTAGCCACATCCATCCTCCTCAATAGAAGACAGGCCCACCTCAATAGGAAATGTTGGAGAAGCCCCAAGATGCAAACAATAAATCATAAAGCACCAAGCCATGGAGCCATGAAGAAGGTTAGGATAAGCATCAAGGAAATAGGGTCCAAGATAAGCATAAGGCACACGAGGAAGAAGAGAACCCAAAACAAGAGATAAAAAGGGTTTTATACAGGCTCCCTTAACCTTAATCTGAACCAAAGAAAGATGGGCTACAATATATCTCCCAAAATTATTAAAATCCACCCCATAGGGATTTAACCAGCTCCCTGAACCAGAAACATTGGGTTTTAGCATGGCTCCCAGAACCATGATAATAAAAGATGAAAGAGAATGCCAAAGGGAAGCAACCAACCAAAAAAATTTCCCTACAACTACTCATGAGAAAAACAACCAAGGCCAAGTCTACCTCAATAGAAGTTGCAGTCACCTCAATAGATCGCTTAGCAGACAACCCATAAGAAAGCAAACAAGGAAAGAAACAAGAAAAGACCACCAACCTCAAACCACTCTCCAACAAAGCACAAAACCAAAGCCCCCACAAAGCTCTCACCGAAAGAAAAAATCCCAGAACAAGAAAGGGGTTCTAGAAAACCAACCCAAGTGGAAAACTTGAACAAGGGATGACACCCACAAAAACCCCCAGAAGAGAAACAGCCGAGAGGTGCCCTGCCACCGTCTCCACAAACCAAACCAACAAGTCCTCTGAGCCCTCAGCAGAGAACCCTCATTCCACAATGGGGAGAAAAGGCCAGAACACAAGAAAGAGGATGGGGAAAACTAGATTGTCTCCCCTATCATCATTGTCATCCTAATCAGTAGCACTAGAATCATCTACCGATGAAACCCTACCCTATCCACTTCCTCCTACACTCCCTTTCTCACCCATCAGTCCTTTGATGATTTGAAGTAGTTCAGTTGAATACCATTTTGTTATTTTTAGGGCATTGAAGTAAATATTGTGCGACACCTTTTTAAGAACGAACCACAAATACAAGTCAACACAGAGATTCTAGTAGTCTTCATGGCCACCCTTCTTCATTTTGGCATATCAAAGGAAAAAACAAAGATTTTATGCAGAAACTTTTTTAAGGAGGATTTATTGGGTGGTCTCAGAAATGTCCTCAACATAATAGATGAAAAATTGATCATCCCTTTACTGATTGATTACAATGTGACCATAAAAAATGACAAACGACCTCCAATGTTTCCAATTTATATTTTGAGAATGAGAAAGGCTTTAAAGCTAGGAGCTTTCTCATAAAACAAAATGGCAATTTTGTATCATGGACCCTTTTCAAGAAGACAATGATTCTAGATGATAATTAGATCAAATAATTCCTAGATTTTCATGGTTACTCTGAATTTGCATTAAAAGATAAGGTACCGGTTTGGGTGGAAGAGTTAAAGGATATAATGCCTCGTGGAGGAAGTGAACTAATGGAAATGATCGAATATTTTCCAAAACCAAAGCCATTGGAATGGGGCAAGCAAATTCCTTCTATTCTCATATTGGACGACCCTTCTCTCCTTCTATGTAGTTCTTCCATAGATCGGTGATCACAATTTTAGTTCAAAATCATTTTTTGAGATGGTAAGGAGGCAACAGTATAAGCTTTATCATAGTCTCACTCAAGAATTCTATTGCATCCTCGAATTCTGCTATCTAGTTTTACTATATGAGGCCCTTCAATACTGGGCCACTTTGTAATTCATCTATAGATTAGGGTTTAATTCTTAGACTTTATCAGACTTTTATTACTACTTTATGTATTTTCTGCTTTTATTAATATTAAATTATCTCGGCTATGGCCCTTAGCTGATAAAAAAAATATATATTAAAATATAATAATATAAACATATATAATAATAATTTAATATTAATTCAATATATAATATAATAATTTTTTAAGTAGAATAAATAACAAATATGATATATTTTGGGGTCCTTTAAATAAATTGTTTAAATATAGGTATGCTAGCATTATTAATTATCAGGGATTGAAAGTGTCCCCACATTAAATCTAATTTTTTTCTCAAGGATAACATTAGAAGGAATATAAAATAATAAGATAATGGCATGATAATATAATAATAATGTAGTCTTATTAGAATTTTTGTTTTAGTTAATATTTCAATATAATATAAATGACTAAAAGTTTTTTTTAATTTTTGTAAAGAGTTTGATCAAAATCTAAATATAACAAAATAATAATATAAATATATTAAAACATAATATTGTAACCATATCCTAGTAATAATTTAATATTAATTACTATACAATAATATAATAATTTTTACCTATCTTTCAAAAATATATTAGTGGTGATTAATTTGAAAAATATAATATATATTCATTACTCTCAACCAAAAATATAAAGCCAGTGCAAAATTACACATGAATCATTCTACAATTGAAAAGAAAACATGTTAATTCTTGCAATTTTATGAAAATTGGTTCCAAAATATGTTGTTTATGTCTTTGCTTTTCACACAATTGAGTTTACAACTAGAGCAACTTGGAATATATCCACACTCGATGCTTTTATTGACTCTTTGATACATGAGCACGATAAGATCATAAAGGTGGGTACCTTGAAAAACTCTAAAGCTCATCCACTTGTTGTACATGCAAGTGGGAAGAAAACTTCAAAATCCAATCAGCAATCCAAAGGCAAAGAGAAGAAGGATCTTGATCCTAAAAAGGGAGCTAATTTCAAACCTCTAGATGATTCTTCCAGTTCAAAGGAAAAGAAGGACAAAAAGGGTAAATCAAAGTGTAGCTATTGCAACCGTGGTTACCATCCAAAATCATCATGCATGAAGAAGACTATTGATCTCATGGCACAAACACTTCAGCAAAATAATCAAGGTAACTTTATTCCAGAAAATGTCAAGAAGAAGAAGGAAGAAAAAGCACTAGAAACAAGAGGTAATTCACATACATTAATCACTTTACATTTTTCTCTAGATGCATGGATCATAGACTCTAGAGCTTCACACCACATGACAACCACCAAAGATACTCTTTCATCTCTAAACCCATATGAAGGTCCTCCTATTCTCATGGGAGATAACTTTGCAGTAGAGGAAATTGGACAAGGATGGGTAGAAATTGGTATTGGTAGTTTTGAGAATGTTATTTACATTCCAAAACTGTCCATCAATCTTCCCTTTGTTTACCAAATGACACATATTGGCACTGGAAGGAGAGTTGAATTCACCCCAGATTTGGTGAGCATATTTGAAATGCAAGACAACTCTATAATTGTTGTTAGTAAGCAAAATCATCAATCTCACTTATATACTTTTTCTGACATTGTTGCAAAATCAGATTCCGCTTTACTTCTGATACATGCAAAGGATGAAAGTAGAATTAGACATGAAAGATATGCTCATTTAAATTTTAGATACATGCAACAAATTTTAGATAGTCTTCTCCTTTAGAACTTGTTCACAGTGATCTTATGGGTCCATTTCTAAAACCTGCCATGAACAAAGCCAAATATGTGCCTACATTCATTGATGATTGCACACCATACACATGGGTGTATTTTCTCAAATTCAAGTCTGAAATTTTTGAGAATCTCAAGATTTTCAAAGCTTATGTAGAAAAGTAGTCCGGGAAAATGGTCAACGATCCTCTGCACATATAATGGGGGGAGCATGTCAATAATGATGTTCAACATCTTTGTGATAAAGCTAGAATACAGTTGCAGAATATAGTTCCTTACACTCTACAACAGAATGGGGTAGTTGAGAGGAAGAATTGATCTTTGAGAGAGATAGCTAGGTGCATGCTAAATGCAAGATCTCTTCCTTCCAAATTGTGGACTGAAGCAATCAACTGTGCTTCGTACATACAAAATAGATCTCCTCATAAATATTTTATAGGAAAAACACCTTTTGAAGCTTGGAGTGGCATGCAACCTAAAGTCACCCATTTTCTTTTAGGGGTAAAAATTGAAGATGGAAAAGATACATCATTGGCTAATTGCACTTAGTACTGACAACTTGTGGGGAGTCTTTTTTATTTCACACACTCTCATCATGATCTCTCATATACAGTAGGAGCTGTATCCAAATACATGCAAGAGCCACATGAGCTACATTGGAAAGTTGCCAAGCACATTCTTTGCTATGTTCAAGGAACCATTAGCTATGGGATTCATTATTTAGTAGGATGTACTTTGGATCTCCTTGGCTACACTGATTCTTATTGGGCTGGTGATAGCATTGATTGCAAGTCTACATTGGGATATGTTCTTAGTTTGGGATCCGGTCCCATTTGTTGGTCAAGTAAGAAGCAATCTGCCATTGCTTTATCATCTATAGAGGAAGAATATAGAGGTGCAGTCAATGTTACAGTTCAAGCCATTTGGTTGTAGAACTTCCTAACTAAGCTTGGTATTCTTTTTCATCATCCGACAGTCATTTGGTGTGACAATCAGAGTACATTGAAGTTTTGCAAAGATCTTGTACAACGACAGTGAACCGAACACATCGAGATCCACATGCACTACATCCGAGAATTGATCCATGATGGGGTCTTGATTTGAAGTACTGTCCCACTTCTGAACAAATTGCTGACATCTTCATGAAGACTTTCACTGAGAAAAAAATCAAATTCTACGAGATCTTCTTGGGGTTAAAGACACTACAACATACTATTGTCATGTATTGTTTGTGTTTATTTTGAGATGGAGTTTTCCCTCTTTCCTCTTCCATTTCTTAGTTTTTAGTCTCTTTAGTTAGACTAAAGGGGGGTGTTAGCGCAATCTTCTTTTTCCCTGCTTTATCCGTTTTATTCGTGTTTTATGAATTTCTTTCACTGCGTTCTGTTTTATCAGTGATCGATGGAGAGCTTCAATTTTTGCTTGCTTTTAAGCAAACTAAGGAAGATTTTTGGTTTTCAAATCTGCTGTTTCCAAATTTGCGCACATATTTCCTCTTTTTTAATCCTATGTTGGAGACCATTGTAATCTATTTATTCAGTTTTGTTAATAGAAGTTAGGCAATTTTTTTGCTCTAAGATTTTTTACTCTGTGCGCCTGCAAGTTCTCTTCTGTATTTTCTAGCTCTATTCATCTTGTCAGGTTCTGAGAAAATTTTACACAATGGGCATCATGTGGCTGGGCAGCTATTTTAAATTCTGGAAAAGCTCCAACTTGGTCATTGATTTGAAAAAAAATATTATTATTTCCCGATCGATGGAGCGCATCCTAACATTGTAAACATTGTTTTATGAATGTGAGTTGTACATGTTTCAATTACTTTGACATTCATGCTCGCGGTCGTTGTGTAGACGTCTTTTCTTGGTGCCCGTATATCATACATGAATATTGGCTGAAAATTTATACGTGTGGAAAAACCCATTGAATCATAATACAATGGAGTGTCTGTTAGATTATAATTGCAAATATGGCAGACGTGTATGTGGAGGCTTACACAAAGTACACAAATTGTTCAATGTATTGCATCGAATAAGGTAGACTCCCATGGCCATCGTATCATGGACACGTACGCGATAGTTTTGTTGAAGAAGCTGTTGAAGATTTTAAACAAATGCAGTGGAAGTATACACATCCAATTCCTTAAACTTTGGGAACACACAAAAATAGGTTAGAACCTTGAAACAGAGTATGGACATCCGACAAAGCTTAGAAGAAACTTTGTCAGACGTTGTAGTTGCTAAAGACGATATAGACGGCACAACCTCATTGGCTATAATTGCAAGATATACACAATTTCGATTTGTTGAAAAGGGCAAGTAATGTATGTATGGCAGGGGTAAAGTAAAACTCACCACCTCTTCCAACACTGTTATTGTCTGTGGCAATATGGGAGTTTATAGACACCATATGGACACGCATCAAAACATATTGTTGCCTCGTCCACATAGACATGCATACATAATGTGGATGCGTAGACAAGGCAAATTTTCTGTTCGACAGAATGCCCCAAAGCGATGTGGTTTCATGGTATGCAATGATTGCAAGATTTGCAGAAAATGAATCTATCGAGTAAGCTTTATAAACTTTCAAGCTAAAGCAATTCGTAATTGCAAACCCCTCCTCGACATGTATACAAAATGTAAGATCATAAATAATACACGTGAATATGTTTGACCGAATGCCTCAATAGACAACATATTATGGAATGTAATTAGTGCAATGGTATGCAAGGCTCTGGGAACCGTGGTGGCTTAAGCCTGGTGTAAATGAAATTACGTACCCCATCCAAGCAAGGAAGTCAACTTGTTCAGCCATTAGATACATTAGAAGTTCACGTGTCAGCGAAATTAAGCGCACGAAATACACATCGAATGAGAATGCGAAGAATATTAAAGATTCTAAAATATGGAAAGGCAAGTGATAAAACCATTGGTTGAAATGCTTAGTGCGAGGTCTGAGAACGAACAAGAAGCTAAAACTGGTACACTAATCAAGGTATCGCTTGAGAGTTCTACAAAGGTTTTATGCTAAAGTCAATCCTATAGAAACTTTATACATGATTTGGTTATCAACTTGTTTCTCGGAGTGACAGAAAGATACTGGATTGCTTTGGAGTAATTTATAAGCCATCTCTACTGCAGAGGCAACATTTGTAGCTTCCAATAGTATCCAGTCCCCTGTAAAACATGGAAGAGGTTGTTACATAATATGGTGATGCGGATCCTCTTGAAGGATTTGTTGATGGAACTAATTATCCATTGCTCAAGGCTTCAATAAGTGCTCTTGTCAACTTGGGAAAGAATCATCCCCATGTGCGAGATTGACATGGTCAAAGTTTGGTTGATTGATGGTGTTCTTGGTTTTCTTGGCGCACCTGATCCTCTATGTTCTTTTGTTGCAGAACTAAGCACATGTGGCTAAAAGAGAGTACTACGAGCAAATATCTTGGAGAAGCTGTAATCTCATGCTAGCTTGCAACTCACACCTCGTCAAGTCATTTAGTTGTTAGTTGTGTTTCCTGAATCACCTTCCTATTCTATCCAAAACCTTGGAACTCAATTAATTTCACATCTTGTTGCTCAAGACTATTTTAAGCGAGATGTTACGAGATTGCAAGTTGTAGTGCCACTTTTACAGCTGCAGGACTTGGAATTTGAAACTTACATCATAAAGCAGCAAAAGGTACTTGAAAGTGCTTTGTGAGTTGGCCAAATGCATTCGAGATGTTGGTGGGTTAATTGAGCTCTCAAAGGTTCTTTTATAAGGTCCATTTGTCAAGATGATACACAAGTCACAGAAAAGTGATTCCTTTGAGACTGATGAAATATCAAATTCTTGCTATGTGATGAAGAGGACAATTTTAGATAAAACTGAGTGTCAGGGATTTCTTAAACAAGTATCAGAAATGGTCCAATGCAAATGCAAAGCTACTAGCTGATCTCGTTGTCAGAATGATTCCAGAGAAGTTCGAGTGATATGGAAGATATTTTCCTAACATTTTTCTCATAATTAAATCTCCTTGTTTAACATAAAATATATGTTTTTCACAATATAGAATTTTAATAAAAGATGAAATATTCATTTATGATACAAGTCAATGTGTAGGAATCAAAGAAATGAACAAGTCAAAAACTTATTTGAGTTAATTTGATAGAAGCAAAGAAAATTATTGATTACAATCTAAACAAATTATTGATTACAATCTAAACAAATTTAAAGTTATTACAAATCTTTTCATCTAGTGCTTGAAAGCAAATATGTAATACAAATTTTTTTCAAATATTACTAGACAATATTATTTTTATTTCTATTCTATTTTATAAAATTATATGCACAAATAAAACTATTTTATATACAAAATATAGTAATCAAATTAATATATCTTATATGCAATATAAGATTATACTCTTTAATATATTAATTTACATACATACATATTCTTATGCTACCTCTTACAAATGATCCAAGGTTATTGTTATGATATCACAAGCTCTTTTCTTTCAATATTAATAGCAATTTTCCTTTTTTCCCCGATTTAATGTGGTGGGTTTTTAGAAATGAAAAATTCAAATATATTACTGCTTAGGAATAGTAAGCACTCGGTGAGCGAATAACATTGTCGTTACCTGATCTATGCTTATAAAGTAACTTCGAACCTCCTTTCGATTCCCATGCTAATTCAATTGAACACGGTTTCCGCAACTCCGCTACTCACTGTACGCGGATTTTTATATTTCTCCTTCCTAATAATGCATTATCAATCTCAGCGTTTCATCTAACCTTTCAATGGTTGACGGCGAGTATGTAATCGATCTCATACTCTATTCTTCACGACTAGCCGCCTTTTCTAACACTTGACAGCTCCAGATCCATAGCTGTGGAGCGCCAGATGGATAATAGAAAGCCACAAAACCCCTTTGTTGGAATTACGCTGCAAGCATCTTCATCATCTTCAACAGTAATGAAGAAGGGGCCTTGGGATGTCTTCATTAATCATCGCGGTTGTGATACTAAGCGTAGGTTAGCCAACGCTATCTATCACACCCTACATCTGGTTGGCTTACATGCTTTTCTAGATGAAAAAGAGATAGTCTTGGGATTGCATACCGGAAGAAATTAAGGGGGCAATGACCACCGGTGGACTTCATATTGCTATTTTTTCAAAGATTTATGTTGAATCTCCCTGGTGTCTGGCCGAGCTTTGCTTTATGCTCGAAACTCATACTCCAATTCTTCCTGTGTTCTATCATGACCAGTTCGATGATCTCCGATGGGTGGGTAGACGAAAAGGTTGTTATGCTCCTGCGTTTTCGCGACAGAAAAAGAAGGGCAGGTAACCCCTAGGCGTGCTGGAGGAATGGAAAACCGCACTTGAAAGAGTCTCAAATATTTCTGGCACGTGCTTGATGATAATAATGGGTAAGAATTCAAACATCTCGCCTCTCGCATTTATCAAATCAATTGCATGGTACGCAATATTCTTTTGTCATATAGATATGTCTGTTTCATCGTATTTATTTTGGTTTTAAATGTTCAGCGATGAAGGGATGCTTTTGAAGAGCATAGTGAATTCTGTTTTGAGAGTGATGAAAAAAGAGCCGTTCGAGGTGGCCAAACATCCAGTTGGACTGGATGAAATAGTGAGAGACTTTGAAAAATTTCGACAAGAATACAGGGAGAGTGAGTAGCAAGTACAAATTGTGGGAATCACTGGATTTGCCAGTTCTGGTAAAACCACTCTCGCAATAGAGCTTTACAATAGGGAAAGCTCTGCATTCCATCGCTCCAGTTTTTTGGATGACATTGCGAGACGTGGCATCCAAAAATGCTCTGCAAACCAAGCAGAAGAAAATGCTGGAGGACCTCCATATTCAAACTGCATTATTTGGCAACGTGAGGGAAGGCAAGAGAATTCTAGAAAAAAGCTTGAAATTTCTTAACGTGCTCATAGTTTTTGATGATGTAGAACACGTGGACCAACTCGATGCTCTGTTGCCACCGAAGGAGAGCCTCGGATCAGGTAGTCTGGTCATTGTTACCACACGTGAAGGGGACATACCTACAAATTGGGGCATCACATGCATTTATAAAATCTGATCCCTAGAATATTTTGATGCCAAGCAGCTGTTCTGCTGGCGGGCCTTCTTACAGCCTTCCCCACTAACAGGTTTTGAAGATCTAGTTGAAAATTTCTTACATGTTTTGCAATGGGTTGCCTTTATCTTTGAAAGTCATTGGAGGACAGCTTTACGGTAGACGATCCAGGGATTATTGGATTTATCAGCTAGATAAGATCCGGAAAATTCCACCCAGGAAAATCAAGCAGAGGCTGAAATTAAGTTACGGTGCCCTAGAGGAAGATGACCATGTTTACGAACTCCAATAACAAATTGTGACCATGCTATATATTGTAATCATTTTCAGGTTGCCAAAGAAGCTTCAGATTTCGTTTCGGCTGATGATGATTTCAGCACCATTGTTGCTGTTGTTTTAGAAGGCCGTACAATCTACAATAACATGAAGGCTTTTATAAGGTGGGCATCTCTTCTTTTCATTATAAATATGAGATGAATTTTTAAAACGGAATTATACTGGATTAATAGCTCTGTTAAAAAAAAATTTTAAAAAAGCGAGGGCAGAGGTCATTTTGGTTTAATTAACAGATCTTAACTTTTGATTTGTTTAAATAATTCATTTTAAATCATACTAATAGAATCTATCTATTGAAAAAAGATTGTAATTTAAGATAAATGATCTAATAAAATGTATTGTTTATGAGAATTTTAAAAAAATTGAAGAAATCAATTGACGCTGAACTTATTTGACACACTTTCTACAGGTACAAAATATCATCAAACATGAGTGAGTTAGCTTCTATATTTATAATTACCGCATTAGGCATGCCTGATAGTTTGATACCAGTTCGGCTTCTCTGCGTGAATTTGGTTACACTTGGTCATGCAATAGCTCTTTGGTTTAATCATTCTGACATAGATATCATGCGAAAACTACATCGAAAAAGCAATGATAGCCTAATCAATTCCTGGGTGTTTCTCCGCTATATGGTATTGTATTTCTATTGCTACGCCATGGATTTCTAGTAATATTTTCGTGAACTTTGGATTTAAGATTCAGCTTAGGAACAATTTTTAAGTCTTTCCAGTTCTGTCCTGATTGCAGCTCATTGGTTTATATGCGGGGCTTGCAACGGTTGGTATATTTGCTTTGTGGCTTAAACATGAATCATTTTTACGGATTGACATAACTAAAGATGGTCACACATCCATCACCTTTTGGAACCTGACCTCATTGGATGAATGCCCATCTTGGGAGGATTTTGAAGCTTCATCGGTTTTAGCTGGTAGGAGAAGTTTTTCATTTGAGTCCAATCCTTGTGATTATTTTTTAATTGGAAAAGCAAAGGCAACAAGTTTTTCCCTCAATGTAATGGTGGCCATTGAGTTGTTTAACTCACTCAATGTTCTGTCTAAGAATAATAGTCTGGACACCATGGCATCATGGATAAATCTTTTGGGTTGCATGCTTTGATCCTTTATGTTCTATTTCTAGCCTTAAGTTTTGGCATTCTACCCTTGAGCTATAACGAGTGGTGTTTAGTTATAGTAATTGTATTTCCAGTGATATTGATGGACGAAGTTCTAAAATCAATCGGAAAGAGAATGTGAAGAAGGGTTTTGTCGACTTCACTTGCTGAAGCATCTTGACTTAGAAAGATGCAACAATATACCGAGTCTATGGAGAGTCTGCGGATGGTGAAGGTGACAGCAGAGAACATATAATCTTTTGAACATTGCATTCAAGGTATAGAGGTTAAGGCAATACAGGTTGCTTAAAATACGAAATTGTTATTCTAAAATTAAATCCTTTTATCTACCTGAAGTGTTTTGCAACTGAATTGCAAAAGTAGCCATGAGAAATGACAATATGTGAAAGTATCTTTCTCCATGTAAAGTCCATTTTGGATTCGTTGATTTGTTATATTTCATTTTAATATAATTTAATATATATAATTTCTAGTTTTATTAGATTAAAAATTTATTTTAATTTTCAATTATATAATTATTTATAAAAAATAATTTATTTAATACTTTAATATTGTGTCAAATATTTCTAATATTGATCAAATTCTATATGAATTTAGTTCTAAGATTGCTTCATGTATATTTTTTTCAAAAAAATATTGTAGATTATTTATCAATAGCATTAATAAAAAAGATAAAGTCTTGTTACAAATATTAGTGATTAAGCAAATCACTCATTATAGCACAACCATGCTATCCAAAATCTAATAGTTTAACAAAACATGAGATCTAGCATAGCTAAAGCTAATTACATTTCAAATTAGGTTCGAATATATACTAACATAGATATGAGACATATAATTATCTTAAAAAGAAGTAAAATATAATATCTCAAACAACTCTTAATCTTTTTCACCATCTCTATCCCAATAGATTCTCCTTCATAGTGGCTCTATTTCTCTTCTTCATCCTATTGCTCCTATTCTTCCTCCTATTGTTCCTTTTCATCATCTCATTGTCCTTCATCTTCACCCTATTGTTCCTCTCCTCCAACTATCTTTTCCCCTTTCTTTTTGTCCATGTTCGTAGTCTGTACTCTACTTTCTTTAAATGATTCATATGTTCCATTGGAAGGGGAGACCTGATCCCAACTAGTAGTACCAAAGTTTTGCTGGGAGACTTTCTTATCTCTAAGTGTTGCACCCCTTCTTAACTAGTATTTATGCTCTTTAATATAAACATTCTAAAAGTCTAGATATTCATCCTAAAACTTCTTGTCAATTTTTATGAGATCTTGTGGCTAGTAATTAGCTTCCTTTATGTCTTCTTTGAATAGTGTAGAGGATCCCTCTCCTAATACTTTCATTAACCTATTTTCTAGTAGCTTGAGTGCTAGTGTGACCTATTCCATAATCATCAAAGTAGTGAGTCTACCAGTAGACCCAATAAGAATTCTATCCTTGCCTTGGTATAGATATCCATTCCTCTTTTTCCATAAAAATCATAGAATTTCAGTGGATAAATAAAACAAAAAACAAAATATGAGCTTTTTAAAATCCTTTAATACAATTGAACACAATTTTATTTCATGACCTTTTATCACAAAATCCCACCCAACAATTTTGCCCATGAATAATGACCAGACAAAGACAACAAATTTACAGTTCCAGAAAATGTGTATATAATTTTCTATACAACCATAGAGGAGACATATTACAGACTTACTATCAAAGGCTTACTTTGGAATCATAAATTGCCACCTAAAACATATTTTCTTGAGATCAATTTAGTAGAGCATAAGTTTTAAAATATTTTAGACCACATTTCTTATTGGCATGCTCAAAGATGAAGTTTGATTGAATAACTAATTTGTATAAATACTTAGCCTTAAGTTTCAGTAAAGGAGATCCATAAGTCCACTTAAAGATGGAAATATAATCAAGATCATTTTCACTGTTTATCTGAATAGGCTAATTTAATATTAGTAATTTCTTCTTATTCATAACATATTTTCTTTTTTTATTGTTAGATAGATCATATCATTTAATGTTGAGATTCCAACCTTATCCCACTTTCTAGTCAGACATACCTGTAGTAGGGCTAATGGTTTACCTTTCAATTCTTTCTTCTAATAGATAGATCTAAAACCACATATACTACCTTTGTTATATTGTATTGCCTTAGTTTGTTTCACCCTATCTTTACAACTCTCCTAGACCCTCCAAATGTTACAATAAATAATAGAACTTGAAGGAATAACATTAAACCTATTAAAGAGACTACCCATAATGCTAATATTATTCCATCTTTTTGTATTTTTAGGATAACCATCTTTAATATTATCCTTGACTAGGACTTTTCATGGTTCATTACCCAACATGACACTCACAATCCACTTAGTTTATAGGACTATGCCTTGCATTTTGAAGTATTTTAACCCTAGTCCCCGATCCAACTTGCTCATGCAACATCACTCCCAACTAATTGTATGTTTCTTTTTATTCCCTTTTCTATTTGACCATAAGAAACTCTTGATTACCTTTTGAATATTGTTAACTTGACAGCTAGCAAAAAAATAGATAGATGCATCATAAATGGAATAGGCAGACAAGATTTTTTGATAGACTTACATACCCTTCTGTCTAGAGAAAAATATATTCTATTCCAACTATGAGTTTATTTTCAATTTTGGTGAACATCCAGCTCCACATATTGAGCGAGATGGGAGAGACCAAAAAAGGTATGCCTTAAGTAGCTTACAATCTTTTTAGGACTCCTCCACAACAAACCAAACCCACTTAACTAGTTTGGAGTCTCTTCACTCCACCCTAATAGAATAGATTTGGATCCCAATATTTTTGCACCAAAGGCATGGAAAAAGAATTCTAGCTTGTTCTTCAAATTCACTCTATTATCTCTATCCATGCCTAGGAAAAGTTCTATGTCATCAACAAGTTAAATGTTAATTAGTTGAGATTCATTTGGGAGTCTAAACCTTGAACTTTGGGCCCTAGAAGATAAAAACTGAATTATTATTGTAGATCTTATGAAGTAATGATAAAAAGATCATGGGCCAAAGGGCACCCTTTCTAATGGATCTACCCAAGGGGAAGGTTTCATATATCTCTTCATTGATTTCAATATGAGCAAAATTACATCCATAAACATTAATTTCACTATTTTACAAAATGAACTTGGAAATCCTATTGCTTCTAGGACTTTGAAAATGAAGGAGAATTCCACCATATTATAGACTTTTTGAAAGTCTAGTAGAAGATTACCCACATCCTGGCCATTCCTTTTGGCCTAACTTGATCCTTTGCAATGGGTTAATAGATTTTCTAAAATTTACCTTCCTTTGATGAAACTAATTTGGGTTGGACTAATGACACTTAAAAGAATGCTAGCTAATCTTCTAGAAATTAGTTTACAAGTACCTTATAGGAGACATTTAGTAGTTTTATTGGTCTACAATAACGAATATTGATCTTATCTCCTTCGTTATGTAATATCTCTTTATTATCCCTTTAGTAATATCTTCCCCTAAAGAGCCAATATTATTTGCTTCACTGTAGACTTCAAATATATCATCAATAATGTAGTGCCAATTGGTTTCCTTGGCAATTTAGCATTTTTAATGACAAAATGGAGTTGGTAATCTTAGCTTTTGTTATCTCCTTTCCAACTTCCTTTACCATGGTAGAGGTGAGTTTTTTTGGAATCATTTCCCTGCAAAGTGTTTGAAAATATCAATAAATCAATTTATTATCTTTTCACTAAATAGTATTTTACAAAAGTCACAAAAGACTCTGATGTCTTTATTATCATGCAGCCACTAATTCTCCACTTTGATGGGACCAATAGTATCCTATTTTTAGCATACGGAAGGAGAATTTTGAGCCCCTTTCAACTTCCCTTAACCAATTCATTATTTCTCTAGCTATAGAACCCTAGTTCTTCTTCGTTTGGTACTTCCTCAATGCATGTTGAGTACCTTTAGGTTTTGTTGTTGAAATCAACATTATTTAGGTTATTATGCCATCTTGGTTTCTATGTCAGCTAGGCCTTCCTCAATCTTGCATTCAATTTTATTGTTGGAAATAAAATTTCCTTTTCCTATTGTCCTCATAATCTTCTAAATGTTACCAATCAACTTATTCCACCAATTGATAGCTCTCTCATTCTAACTTGAGGACTCTATTAGACTCATAAGAGTACATATTCCTTCGAATTAGTCATGTTGCCTTTGCATAGGGGAGAGGGGCCAATAGTTGTATAGGGTCCAATAGTCATTATAGAAATTGTGCCAATAATATCTAGTTTTGTCCTATATTTATACAAAAGAGTGGCTCACTGCTAGAATGCTCACTATAGGAGGGCTCACTGCCCGGAAAGGATCACTACCAAAGGACTCACTACATAGAAAGGCTCACTACTAAAGGAAGAAGAAAGAAAAGAGAATCCACCATAGGGAAATAATCTGCAATACTAAAACTGGTTTTGGTGCCTCTTAGCAACAACACACTTGGTATATTAACATCAATTGGATTTTTCCTTTCAGGCTTGCACATTTTTGATACATGCATACAATTCGATCACCTTCTTATATATGTTGTCTCCAAACAACATAATCTTCTAATTCGACCAAAGAGAGATTTGAAATAGGTCAACACTAAACATTTTGGTGGTGGAAGGGAATGAGAAGTAGATAATACCACAATGTAATTCATTAGTCAAATCATGTTACGTCCATCACAAATACTGGACCCAAACCATGATTCATATGCTACAAAAATCTTGTTACTCATTCCCCAATTCTAGATCAAACTGGATTCAAAATAACACTACCCAACTTATCAAAAATAAGAAAGGAACCAAGGTACTCATGAATACAATTGACCAATACCATATCTGTTGAATAGAGAAATTTGGATCACCATCAACATAAACAAGAAACACTGAATACCATCTATAACACATCTTCTGGATGACCAATCCTCAGGAACCAATCCCAGAATAGTATGTTTACATCAATGACAATCATTAATACCAACCATCAACATCACATTTTCAACAATCTCTATCTTCCCCTTCCTTCTCTCTACATACCTGTACCTCCCTCCTTCCCTAACTTTATTTATATGTACATTAATCTCCTTCTCTTCCTCTCTTGCACTACCTCCCTCTCTCATTCCCTCTCTATTTCTTTTTATCTCACTCTCTTTGTGTCCCTCAACCATTATACATCTCTCCTCTCTCTCTCTCTCTCTCTCTCTCTCTCTCTCTACATATCTCTTTTTCACTCATTGCTCTTACCCCCAAGATGTTTACCTATCTTTCTCTTTCTCTCTCCTTCTCTCTACATAGCTCCCCTCACTCCCTTCCTACCTATATTTCTCTACATACCTCTTGTTTCCTTCCTCCTCTCTATCCCCTTATATCTCTACTTATATAGATATCTCTTCTCTCTATCTCTCTATACATATATCTCCCTCCTTCCCTTCCTACCTCTATTTCTCTAAATACATCTCCCTCCATCCCTCTCTCTTTATATATGTCTGCCTCCCTCATTTCCTCTCTCTACTCTCTAGAGAAATAGAGAGGTGAGAGAGAAAAGAGGTAGGGGGAAAAGGGAGGATCAATAGAGAGGAAAAGAGAGAGAGGTAGAGATGTGATATCCCTAGAGTAGGATAGAGTGATGAGAGATAGAGAGAGATGTGCAATAGTTAGAGAGGTATACAGGGAGGGAGGGAGAGACCTGGAAATAGAACAGATAGAGAGAGAAGAGAGAGAAGAGAGGAAGAGAAAGAGTTGGAGGGAGGGAAGGAGGTAGAGAGAGGGGGAAGGTATGTTAGGATTATTTAAAAAAATAAATATTAAGGTTAAGAACATAGTAGAGATGGAGAGAGAGGTGGGGAAAGAGTGATGATGATAGAGGGGTGATATATAAAGAACTGGAAAGGGAAGGATGAGGTCCAAGAGAGAGGGAGAGAGTGATAGAGAGAGAGACATCTAAATACTGGAAGAGATAAGAGAGAGTGAGATAGAGATAGGTAGAGAGAGAGGGGAGAGACAGAGAGTGATAGGGAGAGAGATAAGTATAAATCTTATTTAAGGCGTCTAGTTGTATTGCTTATGCATATATATGTGAAAATAGATTAAAAAATCCATGATAAAAGTGAGACACCATTCCCATTGGCCATAATGAAAACACAAAGGATTACATGTTGTAATAATAGTATAATAAGGAACTTGTTTTTTATTAGGATAAACAGGTTTTGAGGGGACCAAAAACCCCGTACAACAAGTTTTAAAGGAACCCGAAACACTCAAATTTTCATGGATCCAAAACCAACAATGGGATGTTGCAGACAAAAAGATAAAGCATACCCAACAGCCAACACTAAACCAATCGCAAGCCAGAAAAAAGGATCAAACACTACAAACCACGCTGGCCAAATTAACCAATCTAAAAACAACTAGATTTCTGAGATAGAGAAGAAGGGTTTGACTAGCACCCTCAGCCAACTAGAAAAGTTTCCCCAAGCACCCTTAACCTGTAGCGGAAATATTAGGAGAAATAAAAAAAACCCTCACCTAACGAAAAATAGAGACTGACCAAACTGGGCCCTTGAAAAGAGAAAAATACATAGGTTTTTTCCAGGCTCCCTCAACCTTGAGAGTGGGTTTTATAGGGTTCCCACAACCAGATAGGGCTTTAAAAAAGCACCCAAAACCTTCAGAACCAAAATACTTGAACATATGAATCCTCTAGGCATAACCAACAACATCTGACTCGACCTCGATAGAAGATAAAGACCCGCCAACCACATCCATCCCCCCCTCCATAGAAGACAAGCCTACCTCAATAGGAAATGTTGGAGAAGCCCCAAGATTCAAATAATAAATCATAAAGCACCAAGCCATGGAGCCATAAAGAAGGTCAGAATAACCCTCAAGAAAACAGGGTCCAAGATAAGTATGAGGCACACAAGGAAGAACAAAACCCAAAACAAGAGACAAAAAGGGTTTTATATAGGCTCCCTTAACCTTAATTTGAACCAAAGAAACATGGGATACAACATATCTCCCAAAATTAATAAAATTCACCCCATAGGGATTTAACTGGCTCCTTGAACCAAAAATAGTGGGTTTTAGCATGGCTCCCATTACCATAACAATAAAAGATGAAAGAGAATGCCAAAGGGAAGCAGCTAACCAAAAGCTCTCCCTACAACTACTCATGAAAAAAACAACCAAGTCCAACTCCACCTCAATAGAAGTTGTCATAATAATAAGGAACTTGTTAGGTTAGTTGTCATTTATATTTTTCTTGAAAATAATATGTGATAATAGAATACAAAAATTTATTAGGAGAAACCAAAAAATATATACAGAGAATTAGATTAATCCACCTTATTCTATCATCATAAGTAGACAATCATCTCTACTATAACTCCTTCATCAAGTTCAACATTCTTTTCATGTCAAGTAATTCAAAGTTACATCCTCCTCTAAAGAAGAAAAAATTCTTAAAGAAATTAATGAAAGAACTACCAGTCTTAATTCAACTATGAATTTTTGTTTAACATGTCATATTCAAGTAGAACAAGAAATTTTGAAGATGCAATAAAAAATTAAGTTTGAGTTAAATCCACAAATAGGGATATATTATTTCTATTGAAATGAATGAAACATTGGACTTAGTAGATTCTCCATAATAAAAGGATTTTATTGGACTAAATTGGGTCTAAAAAATAAAATATAAGGCTCATGGATCTATTAAAAGTCACTAATCAAAATTAGTAGCTAATTGTTCATTACAATAGCTAGGTACATATTAGAATGAAACCTATACTAATGTTATAAGATTTGAAACCATAATCTAACTATTTCAGAATTGACACACCAAGTAAATTGGATAGTATACCAATTTGATGTTAAATGACCTTTCTTAAATGGTTTCTTGTTCGTGGAATTAATTATGAAATAACCAAGTTATGATGTTGGAGTAAGAGAATAATAAGTCTACAAATTAAAAGAGGCTCTTTATGGACTCAATTAATTACCAAGTATAGTATAGTAGAATAAATGTTTATGTCTCAAAAAATAGATTCATGATAGTGAAAGTGAACCAAGTCTCACTATGAAGTATAATGATTATAATGGTTTACGGATAGCATGTATACATGTTGATTATTTGATTTACATAGGACTATAAAGGAATTAATAAAGGAATTAAAAAATGCCATGAATAAGAAAGTATGTTGATTATTTGATTTACATAATATTAGAAAAGATTTAATAAAGAAATTCAAAAACTATTGTTAAAAATGTGAAATAAAAGATATAACATTTAAGATAATTTAGATCAAAATGCCAAAGTGAGAACCAAACATTAGTGTGAAATTACAAATGGGTATGTAATTTTCTACATTAGAAACACTCACAAGAACATGTTACATAATGAACTAAATGTGTAGCATGGAATTAACCTAATTATTTAGATCATGTCTAACATAAATAGTAAATGCAAATATCGTTAGTGTGTATGGAGAATCACTCCACAAATACACAACTAGCACATTGAACACAATGTGTAACTATTTAATCTCTTAACCATTAATTCTCGTTATGTACCCAAACCCTCTTGTTTTCATGTTTTTTCACATGTCTCAAGTAATATGATCAATTTATTTATGTTATCCCACATCTGATTTACTTGATTAAATAATAACATAAATTAGGTTGAATGTCAATATCAAATTTCCACGGTGATGCTTAGGAAAATAACTCTTATTATTAAGGTAAATATTACACCAATGCAGTAAGATGAAAAGGCTCTACATTAAATTTACTTAAACATCAAATAGTTTAATGGTCAAACAATTGATAAAAAATTTTAATTTCATTCATGCACAAATATAATAAATAATTACTTTGAAACCAACTAGAAAATTAAATCCACTACCACTAAATGGTATCATGTGGGTTTAAGCCAACTTAGTCAATCATTTTGGATCACAAATTTTCTTAATTTTCATCATGTATCCTCTACGAAGGTCTTTTTGTTGGCTCCCAACTTATCCTCTAAGTACATTTCTAATCGCATTGGTCCTTTTTGTGGACATATGGAACCTCTCAAGTGTCGAGATTTTAATTTTTTTTACAAGATCTAATAATGTGGGTCAAGATACATTATTTTCATGTTTTTCTTGGCATGTGATTCTCTTAAGTGATCAAGCTAAATACCATTGAGACTCACCCAAATTTGGCATGCTTTTAGAGTGAAATTTTATATTCAACATATAAAAATATATGAATGTTCCTTTATTCTTAAAAGTTATTGTGGGTGTTCACCTTTCTATATATATTGAATTCATGACATGCTTGATTGTTATGCTAGTCTTAGCTAGTAAAGTTGCTTTAGACTTATATACCATTGGTAAACTCTTAGAAAGGATTATGCTAACACTCCATCTTGTTTTGCTTATGTGATGTCATCTCCTACTAGTATTAAGAATGGTTCTCATCCACATAAGTGCCATCATGGGCATATAGCCTAAATAGTCATCGAATAGATCTCCCTAGCAAAAAAGATGTAGTTAGCCTCCTGAGCCATGTAACCAATCGTCTACTCGTTAGTGTGATAATGGAATTTTCAACTACCATGATAATTGAAAGTTACTAGACCAACCTATATCTATTATTTGTGTGGCTCTTGTTAATCAAGAAGAAGGAAAATATAAATAAGACATAATCACTACTTAGAAAAGTATTCTTGGTGGTTAGGATCTCCCAAATGGTTAGGGCAACTGCCTTGACTAACACCCCACTCATCCTTCTGCTATAATTATTTTAACTATATCAATGTGACTACTTTTATTTTGTCTATGGGAAACTCTCACATTAACTTCTGGATGTGTTATTCCATTCGACCCATTTTACATATGAACTAGTGTATTATTTTTTTATATTTTAATAATTGGAAAATACTATTCGTCTTTACATAATAATAAAGGGATAATTCCCCCTCCTTGTGGACACTAACATGGATGCAATCATGCTACTTATGGAGATGAAGACTCCTAGTCACATGCTTCCTAACCACCTTCCAAGAGAGCTTGGGACTAGTCTACTTGTGTGTGCTCAAAACCCTATTTCCCACCTTCAATGTATTTCTAGCATCATGATTGAGGGGCTATTAGATAACTAGACAAGTTCCATAATTATCTCTAGCTATTTCTCCTATTCATACTACTTAGTCACCTACAAAGGACACAAGTGAAGAATAGGAGATAATTACTTGTTAGGGAGTCTACCATTGATGGCTCTAATCTTGTTAATGTTAGACCATGTCAGATGATTGTGATTTGTTCCATCTGCTACCAATATAACTTAGAGTACTTAATAGATTTATCTCATTATTTAAACTTTACCTCATATAAACATTTGTTACCGACTTCTTTTATATAGATAATATAGTTATTTTTAAATAAGAAAAAAGGTAATATGACCCTTGGTGATAAGAAATAATAATAATTAGTGTACTCTATAGGAAAAGAGAAAACGACAAAAACTAAACTTTCACCATCGAACTGTTTGATGTTTTAAAGTAACCGTCTACATTACTGTCCATACTTTTGGAGTGGTACCGTCTAAGCTTTGTTTTGTGGCCCACTGGCCTTCTCCTTGGCAGCTACCAGTATACGTGGAGAAGATAATTTCTAAAGTACAAAGGCGTTCGACGCAAAAAAACAAATTAGAATGATAAGGAACAACGAATTTGGTATAAGCTAGTTGCGAAGTCGGTAAAGTATGTCAGCGTTTTTCTTCGCTTTAATGTGTTGGCATCATCAAAACCCACCCAACTTCAAACGGATTCTCAGTGCCAATCTGCCTTTCTATATTCGAAACAGATAGAAAGTCGGAGATTTGGTGAACTAAAACCAGATAGTTTATTCCCACGCCTTGCTTTTCCGTGTACAATGTGCTATGAATTTTACACACGCAATCCCTACCCCTTTTGCACATTCGCTTTATAAAATACACTTGCGTTCGAGGATGTCACTCACTCATCACTCCTGAGTAGTATTCTCTGTCTGTAACATCACCTCTGTTTTAATCTTTACCAGTGAAATACTCTTTTCTATGGCAGGTGCAATGAAATTCCCTCAAACATTTCTTTCAGTAGTATTCACTGCGGTTGTCATAATAGCAGGAGTTGCAAATTTTGGCAGCGTGGCGGCTCAGAGTTCAGGATGTGGTACTTCTCTGGCGACGCTTTCTCCGTGCATGGGGTATATTACAAGCAATGTCACTACCTCGCTTCCACCACAGAGCTGCTGCACTGCATTATCTTCAGTAGTGCAAAGCAACGCAGTGTGTCTGTGCCAGCTTCTCACCACAAACAGTCCTCTTGGCTTCCCCATTAATCAAACACAGGCTCTCGCTCTCCCAGGCGCCTGCAAAATCACCAGTCCAGCGCTCACCCAATGCAAAGGTATTTAATTACTTCTGTTGTTTTTATTTCTCGTTGGGTGTAAATAAACACCACTTGAATGTGATCTGAAACATGAAATGAAAAGTATACACAGTTGATCCTAAAGCTTGCATTCTAAAACGTCTTACACTGTTTAATACAAGTTATAATTTGTACACATTGTGTTGTGGTTTGTCAGCAGTTGCAGGCGCTCCAGCTCCCTCTCCTGCTAAAGGTGCGTATATTTTTGTGCTCTAAGTGGGTTGTTTGTATGTGTTTACTGAGAGAGAAAGAATAATTGAAAGGGTACGCTTGCAGGTTCTAGAAATGGTGCATCGCCAGCAACAGGAACTGCTCCTTCATCTTCCCCTGCAACTCCAAATGCAGTATCTCCCTCATCAAACTCACCATCTTTACTTCCTCCCACAACTTCTGTAGGAGGTGTTTCACCCACAGCCAGTGAGAAGCCAACATCTAACGCAGGAACACTTTTCACACCATCCATGATTATCAGTGCTTTGGCAGTGGCAATGGCAGCGAGCAGTATGTGGTGAACATCTTTCTTCTATGTCCGTGTTGGATATTCAATATGGAAGTGAGTGTATTTGTTTTGCAGTATTTGGCTTCTGCTTGTTCAGGAGTCGTCTACTTCTAGGCAATGTATTTTTTTGAGAGTGTTCAACTCCTAGTTATTGATGTTTGGGTGTTTAATAACCATTCTTTCTTCTCAGTGAATAAGGATGTACGTCTCCGCTGTAATAGGAACATATTGTTTGCCCTAGAGGATGATAATATGTTTGATGATGCTTTATCAATATAGTTAAAATTTATTAGAAAAAACATAGAAATTTCAAATTACTAATCAAATTTGATTGAGGTCTAATCATGTGGATTTTGATTTTATTTTTAAATAATATTTAGTTTAATTGTTAAAGATAAAATTTGGTCAATAAAATTAAGATAATTATTTGACAATTTTTTATATAAATGAAATACAAAATTGTTATTATTTATTTAACCATTGAAAAGTATTATATTTAGATGAAATATTTCTAAAGTTACAAAGTATAACTTCTATATCAATAGACTTTCTTTTCTTTATTAAATTTTTTTATTCATACAACCATTCTGAATCTATTAATATTGTTTAGTATGATTACAAGTACATGATGATACTTCATTTATTACCTATTTTTGTGAGTATCAATTTAATTTGATTATTATGACTACATCCTTTCTATAAGAAATTTAGAGAGATAAAAGAAATGTTCATACATTTATCTTAAAATAATCATATATTTCAATTCTTTGGAAGTAAAGAAATAAGTAGTATCACTCTATAAGAAGATAAAACGAAGAAAATATGGATAAATAAATATACATTAACCTTCATTTTTATATCTCTATCTTATTCATTTCATTAAATAAAATCATTCAACAATAACACATTTCAATATAAAAGAAAGATTTAAATATGACAGGGTGACTTAAGATCCACTATGGAATATTCATTTATGTAATAATATAAATATAAAAAAAGTAATACTTTCCCCACCAAACAAACATAGGTTCAATCATGCACATGAAGAATGTGTAATAATATAAACATATAAGGTGGCTTATGCTTCTATTAATAATGTTCACACAAATATTTAATAAATATGATTGAACGAGGGAGAGAACCTTTTATTTTCTATAACTATTATAAGATAGGCTATAATATCTAGTTATTATAAAGTAGAAAATATACAAAAGCAAGACCAACAAGTTTTCAACATAAACGTTTATATTGTTAGAAGTTTTCCAAGACTAACATATTTAATTTTCTTTTTCGATCAATATAAATAATTTTATTAATATTTTTTAAAATAAAAAATTACATAAAACTTCAAAAAATATGTCTGTCTAGCATCTACCAAGACTATAACATAGACCTCCCGCTACAGCCATTCACCTCACAACCACTTATACCATATACATTGTTCAAAAAAATAACAAACTGTAAACTACTATCCCTTATGGTTGAGGCCATTAAACAAAAAAAGGGCTGCCATCTGTAATATACTATACAAAAAAACTACCATCAAACACCTAGATATAGATTTTTGGTATCAAGTTTACGAACATACAAAATTTGAGCAAAAGTCAGACAAAACACAGCTTAAATCCTGGACTAGCATTGATCACCTGGACCCTTGTTGCATGGCTTCCCTGGTCCATATTATGAATAGTCTTCAATTTTGTAGCATGATCCTTGGCCACCTTACTTCTCCTCCCGAAGCCTCCACCATTCAACAGTTGCAGGCGCTCCAGCTCCCTCTCCTGCTACAGGTGCGTATATGTTTGTGCTCTAAGTGGGTTGTTTGTATGTGTTTTCTGAGGGAGAAAGAATACTTGAAAGGCTATGCTTGTAGGTTCAAGCAATGGTCCATCACCAGCAAAAGAAAGTACTGCTGCTTCATCTTCCCCTGCAACTCCAAATGTTGTCTCTCCCTCATCTAATTCACCCTCATTACTTCCTCCCACAAATTCTGTTGGAGGGATTTCTACAAGTGACAGCGACAAGCCAACATCTAAGGCAGGAGAACTTTTTACACCACCAGTGATTGTCAGTGCTTTGGCAGTGGCAATGGTAGCGAGCAGTATGTGGTGAACATCTTTCTTCTATGTCTGTGTTGGATATTCAATATGGAAGTGAGTGTATTTGTTGAGTGCAGTATTTGGTTTTTGCTTGTTCAGGAGTGGTCCATTTCTAGGCATTGTATTTTTTTGAGTGTTCAACTCCTGGTTATTGTTGTTTAGGTGTTTTATAATCATTCTTTCTTCTCACTGAATAAGGATGTACATCCCATTGTAATAGGAACATATTATTTGTCCTAGAGGATGATAATATGTATGATGATTCCTCAAATTTTTATTGAGGTTTAATTATGTGAGTTTTGATTCTATTTTTAAATAATATTTAGTTTAATTGTCACAGATAAAATTTGGCCAATAAAATCAAGATAATTATTTAACAATTTTTTATATAAAAGAAATATAATATTATTATTATTTATTTAACTATTGAAAATGTGATATATATATGAAATAGTTTTAAATTTCCAAAGTATAACTTCTATACCAATCAACTTTCTTTCATAATATAATGAAAGAACAATTTTTTTTCATGCAACCACTCTTGAACTATCAACATTATTTAGTATGGTTACAAATACATGATGACATGTTCATTTTATATTGCTTATTTTTTTTCCTATTTTTGCGAGTATCAATTTTGTTTGGTTATTATGAATATAATATTTTTATAACAAATATAGAAAGATTAAACAAATGTTCATACATTTAGCTGAAAATAATCATGTATTTCAATTCTTTAGAAACAAAGAAATAAATATTATTACCATACAAGAACATAAAACAAAGAAAGTTTGGATAAATAAGCACACATTAGCCTTCATTTTTATAGCTCTGTCTTATTCATTTCAAAAAATAAAATCATTCAATAATAAAAAATTTAAGTATAAGAGGAACATTTAAATTTGGTAGGGTGACTTAAGATCCATTGAATATTCATTCATGTCATAAATATAGAAAAGTAATACTTTCTCCACCTAATAAATATAGGTTCAATGATACACATGAAGAATGCAAAATAAAACAAGCATTAAAGGTGACTTATCATTCTATTAATAATGATCAAACAAATATTTAATAATATGATTGAATAAGGGAAAGAACCTTTTATTTTCTGGATATTATAAGATAGGTTATGTTGATGGCCTTTTATACTCACCTATATGTAGGCGTCACGAATACGGAGCCTCTCTTGAAAAGAGCTAGGATTATGAAATTGGTGCTCCTCAAGGTCCTATTTGTTGGGCCACAACTGTGATTGGGTAACTTAAGACCTATGTGATTTGTTCATCGAGGCGGTATTGCTAGTTATAGAGGATACTCACACATGTTTCTTAAAAAAAAAATGTAAAAGATATAAGGGTAAGAGAGAACAAGAATAACCATAAAAACTTGTTGAATCAAAGATGATGCTTCTAGTAATAAAATATTATCAATAACAAATCAGATAGCATCACACAAAATTTCCATCCACATATGAGGTCTACAATCTCAAGTGCAGGCAGAACTAGTTAAACAACTTCAAGTACATAACGATTAAATTCATAGTATTTAAAACATTCATTCTATCCAAATTGATAGAAAATATCAAACGAAAGGAATACTAACTCAATTCAACACAGATTATGGAACATGTGATCCAAAATAATAGGTTGTATTGGTTATTTATAAAAAGAATAAGTGTAGCAACAAGCACTCGTACTCAATAAGTTCAACAAAAATTTAAACTAAAATGTTGGAAATGAAAATCCTAAGCTAGGGCCTCAAATCTTCAATTTGCAGACCCTACAAATGGCTTGATTCATCATATTTATAGTCTCATGCCTCTTATTTTCTAGGAACAAAACATGCTTGAAACCTAGTTACAAAATGGTGGGAGTTGCAATCAACATGAAAGTCACTACCTTTGGAAATCCACTTAACTACTACTACACAAGTGTCAATAGTCAGTTATCTTCCAAGTGTTGTGGCTTTGTAACCTCCATGTGTATAGTGTCCCTTGATGGCAGTGATGGTGCATAACAGGTGTCTTTGAAGTGCTACTGATGAACTGTAGTGGTCATCAAGGTGGAGCCATCTTAAGTGTACCTCTGCATGTCATGTACTAGTTTACTTCTTTCTTTTCCTATAATTATGATAGTTTTCTATGAAGTAGTCTATGGAAGAACATGGTGGGTCCGATATGTACTCAATTCTTAATTTGGCAACTCTCAAAGCTTCTTTCAATTCAACCACCTTGTTGACTAAACTGTCAATTACTTCAGTAACTTGGTAGGACTAGAGGATCAAGTGCATGTACCTGTTCATCATTGAGGACCATCTCACGACTGAGTAGTATATGCTTCCCATTGCTTGAGGACCATCTCACGACTGAGTATTTTGGACTGCATTAGATTTGTACCATATTTTCCTAGCAGCTCCACTACATATCATTCGTAACACTCCAAGAAATCTAAGAAAGGCCGAAGTTCTTTAAGTACCTTTGCCCAACATTAGTCTATCACATCTACCTTCAGCTCCAAGATATCAACATATGTTTGTAAGTTGATGGAGTCTTCACTTCCTAATAAGTCCTCTCTTTTTATTACGTCCTCTCCCAATCTTTTGATCCTTTTCAATAATTTGATCATCTTCGAGAATCCATCAGATTTGGTCTTCTATTGTTTGGAATGAAGACCATTCTTAAGGAGGTGGGCATCTTCATATATTTCTATAGTATCTTGGAGGAACATCTTGACCTTGTTGAGTTGATCTTCGGTCCAAGTCTTAAGGGTCGACACAACCCTCCTCATTTCATATATTGCTTTCAATTTTTCTTACAAGAGCATTGAAGTGGAAGGAAGAGAATCCCCAGACCATGAGTCCAATGGTTTTGACATTTCAATGAGAAGGTTCTTGTATTGTTGTAATTGTGCATTGATCTCCTTCTTTGACCTGTGCTCCTTTTCTATCCTTGTTTTTATGGAAGCGGTGGTTGCATCTAGAGCAACTATCTCTCCCCATTAAGTCTACTTACCAAGGTTCACTTGAGAGATCTGATACTTTGGGGAATGACCACCTTCTTTCTCTTCTTGTGTTGGGGTCACAACACTAGCTATAACATCACCAGAATCACTCCTCAAAAGATGATGGAGAATTTCAGCCCTCTTGACCCTCCTTGGTGATTCGGTTATAGCATCTTGTAAAGTGGTGCTTGGGAGGAAAACATTCTTCTTCTTCTTGTTCTTCTGGAAGTTGGAGGTCAACTACTGCGGCATGTTGTCATATTCATGTTTCCCATGGGTTGTCACTTCGAGAGTAACCATATGTGATTCTATGTGCTGCTCCTGTCCTTCATCTTCTCATTGTTCTTCATTGCGAAGCTGCTCATGTGGTTGTTGGAGAGTGGGGTCTTCATTTGTGGATGTAGTTGGGAGATTTATTGACCAAGATTTTCTAAAAGCACTTGTTCATGACTTAACTATTGGTGTTCAGTGAATTCTTCCATGTTTTCCCCTACCTCTTTCTCAAAAACTTAATCTATTTTCTCCTGTTATTTTTTCTTGTCTCCTTCTAACTTCTTAAATACCATCTCTTGGTCTTGAGGAGTGAGAACCATATTTTCATCATGTCCTCCCTACATCAGTGTTTGATCAATGTCCTCTTCTTGACCCCTAGGCTTATCAATCTATTCTTCATTTTGGGGGATGGTGAACACCTATTGTAATATTTATTCTCCTTGAACTTGTTTGGAGGTTGACTTCCTTCACATCATTTAACCCTTCTTTTGTGCAACCATCAAAATAGGCTCATCGTACTCCTAAGAGTCGGACTCAATATTATGAATAGTGACTTGCTCGTGAGATGGATTCAAGGCCAATGTCGGTGCTTGAGTCATGAGAGGATCCTACTGCTCAACATCTTCTGCTAATGATGTCCCCTCTCTCGAGATAATTCCAATAGATTGTAGAATGGGAGTAATTGAAGCTCGGGGTACAAACTGCAACCTGGTTTTAATTCCATGTTCAGTTATTATCTTAAGGAGTTGAGACTCCCACATTTTTTCATCAACCCTCCCTTATCAATAATAGGGGCAACAACCTTGGGATCTACAAGAGTGTTCTTCCTTGATTCAAATCGGGTTCTTGTAACATACTCCTTAGTAGTCTTCAATTGAGTATTTCCTGTAGCTTTTCTTTTCTTCTTCTCCTTGGAGGCACTAGGGTGAATCCTAAGATTTAACCATTTCATTGTCCTTTCAACTACATTTTCAGTCACCATATCAATATCAACTTTCTCTTGCTCTGACCAACTTACTGGAGATATAGGCTTCTTGTCGACCCTAGTTTTCTTATAGATCAGAACAAGCACTTCACCATCATCCCTAAGGTCATTAGGAATGTTTTTTTCAACCTTAAAGTTCCTTATTTGAGTAACTATCAATTTGTAGTATCCTCTTTCTCTCGCTTCAAAACTATCCTACATACCTACACATAAATCTTCTAAAGCTGGCAAATGACCCAAAAATGTGACCAACATCATTTTCTTAAGTTTTCCAAATGGATCATATCTTTTCCTAGCATAATCAAATCCTTCAAACTAAGGTCCTACAGTTCATGCACAACTGATTTGGTTGTTTGTATATTTTGACATGTATAGTGCTAAGGAATAATTAGAAAAGTGACCCCAGATTTATGTTTAAGGGTCAAGAGGGATTGAAGTCCTACGATATTCCTTGTATATTCAAGTATGAAAATATGGTTGCTGTAGTATCGAGGAAGGAGAAAGGGCTTTCCTATAAATCCGCTCTCTCAAATGTAAGTGGAGTGTTGGTTCTGGAGGAACCATGTACCCCATTCTTATACCATTTTCATAGTCTTGAGAGAGATGTGGTATCCCACATCATCTATCAACCTACAAATTGTTGCATAAATTAATACATCATTGATCCTCTTAAAGTGGAACTTGGCTTGCTGGAATGGAAATTGTGTATAATGTTCCCATACTCTCTTCTGTCCTAGTTCCTCTCCTAGTTTGCCACTTGTATTTGATCCTGTGTATTTTCCACTCCTTGTTGCCACCTTGATCACATAAGAAGTCATAAAGAACTTATTTGTCTCCAATGCTATACACAGTTGCTCATGGATGTTGTCTGAAATTATCTGTGCCCAATCAAAATACTCTTTGCCTATCAATATGGTATGAATGTAATAGAACATTCAGAGGTGAGAATGTTTGTAATCAATTTTACCAAAGGCTCAACTAAGCATAATAATCAAATCAATCGGTACATCCTTAAAATATTCTCTCAGAATATTGTCAGTGGCCTTCAACCCTAATACCCTTGGTTACTATGTTGTCTTTTATAGTGTGTAGTAATTGTCAACTAATCAAGGGTGTTGACCTAGGAGATAATAACACTTGATTTTCTAAAGGTATTTTTGAATATTTTCACTCATTACATATCAATAGATATTAGACATATTGGAAACTTCAGTTATTATAGTATGCAATTAGCTTGTTCAATCGTACAAGGTCCAAAATATCTCTTGAAAATATTTTTCAATATTTCAATTCCCTACACATCAATATATATTAGAGATAAGTGTGACATTAATTTTAATAGTATACTTGATAAACTCATTCCATCCTGGAAGTTTCAAAATCGTTTATGTTTGTAGATCAAATACCACAAATGAATTTGATCTAAATAAAAATAATTCATCTATTTTAAAATTGAGATACTTTTCAAAATGATATACATAAATTTCAATGTTATAAATAATATAATCTACATGAAATCAAAATTGTTCATTATAATATTTGTAGTCGTATCCTTAATCTATAATATTTACTTGTGAATATTCATTTATTATAACTTTACCAATTCTTAGATATTATTAAATAAATTAGATCATTTTATGCTTAGTTTGATACATTCTTTATATTACCTAGATTAATATGAAGGAAAAAATCTCAAGTACATTAGCTATAGATTTATCCTTAGGAACATATAAATCAAATCAACATAATACACAAAGTTAGGCTAATTAGATAAATTTAAATAATTAGTAAATAATTAACCTATATTTTATAGATTTGATATTCAGATTTTTCATAAATATAAATTAATATGAAGTGACATCAATTTGATTGTCTATAATTTTATAAATTTTAAATTTTTTATATATGTAACTTAACAAATATCATATATGAATTTAACAAATACATACACACATACATATAGTTGAAGACATTTTATATCATAATAAGTATCATATTTTCATTCATTAATAAATAAAATCTACATGACATCAAAATCATTATTCCACAATTCGTAAAATTAAATAATATATATTCATTTGTATTTGATGTTAAATATATAATTATTGCAATTTCACCAATTTTCAAGTACAACTAAACAATCTAGTTTGGTTTAGGTATATTTCAATGACCTAGATTAAAATACTTTAGACAAAAATTCATAAAATAATTAGAAAAAAGATAAAGTCAAAAAATTATTTAAATATAGTAAGTAAACATATGTAACCAATAATTTGGAGAGAAAGAGTGTGACATCGAGTGCTGCTAGGGTTTCTATAGGTGGAGATGTTACAAAGGTGGTGAATGAGAGAGATGGGGATGGGGAGAATGAGGATGCAAAGAAGGCTAGTGTTGGCCCTAGGTTTCTTTTTTTGTCCTTGTTCCTATTTGGGGCTTTGGTAGATGAGGATACTCTTGGTGACATATATGGTGTAGTTAATCAAAGATTTCTTGCCCTTTTTTGGGCCAGACCTCTTGTTCCTGTGATCTTCCCCCTACTCTTATTGGGTGTGGGGGATCAGTTTTTGTTCTCATCATGCCTAGATATGGACTTTGCATTTAGGGCCTATATTTTGGAAGGACTTATGTGATCTGTGAACTTTGGCATGAAAACTATGTTGGTTGAATTTGTCATTTCCTACCATAGTTTGCTTAGATTGTATGATGTTTCCATATTTTTGTGAGGAGGAAAGTGATGCAAGAGTGATTTTACAAACTACGATGTGGTCTAGTTTGGTGTGTGTTGTTGGCACGGTTCTTTCTTAGGGTGTGTGCATCCCTATTTCAGATGTTTCCTTTGAACTCCCTAGTGTCATTTACTATTTCTACTAAGTTAGAGGTTTCCTCCCTCCACTTTCTTCACCCTTGTCTCTCTCCCCTATTGCTGGGTTTGGTTCCACGATGGAGTTTGCATTTTTATGGCCTATTTGAGGTCATTAGGGTGTTGGTGTCTATGTATTTCTCAATAGATAAAGGTTTTTCTCGGGGAGTTATTTATTTATTGTTATTTGTGTGTTGGATGTAGTTGTGTGTTGAATGGACGTCTAACTATAGAAGGAATTGCTTCATTCTTAGCGGCTCGAATGGTGATTTTCAACATCTTCAGGTGAAGGATGTTGGATATTGTTACTGATAGGATATATGTTTTTTTCATTGATGTCACCATATTCCTATGATTTTGGTATAGGAGCATCCCCAGTTCATAGAAATCTTCCATCAACCAAAAAAACATTTTCTTTCTGTTTTACTTTCTGTTTGCAATTTAAACTTTTGCTTTCTGTGTGTCCCAGTTTTGGGTCACCAAATCCTGTGGAGTTGGATTCTACTTGAACACTTGATCATCTTTCTTATTTCCAGACTGCATCGCATTTCGATAATTTTCCAGCAAGATATCGCTATCGGTTTCCTTGATAGTTTCCTATTACCGGCTGACAGCTCTTGTTACCAGTTGCCTGGACCTATTTTGGTGATCTGTCGGAACCCCTTCCAAAGATTGCAAACCCTTGGGAGTTGATTCTGATGTTTCTTGGCATGTGGCTGATCTTTTCTCATGATCTATGTTTCATCCTTTAGATTTTCCAGAGGAATCTGTTGGTGGAGGATGACCTTATTTATTTCATACATTAGGTCTTGTTCTTTGGGTTTTGATCCCTTTTGGGTTGACTGGATCCTTTGGATTGATATATATATATAATTGTAATTGAGCATTAGAATATAATCAATTGAAGAATCAAGTAGTGAGACTATGCATAAAAGATAGATCTTAAGATTCAAGGTCCCATTTGTGACCTATTTTGTATGTTCTACTAGGCCTGTGAGTCAGTTATGTTGTAACCTTGTTGTTACCAGTTGGTTGTGATCAATTTTCATGCAATAAATTTTTTTTTGCATTGCCTCCATCATATCTTTTTTTTTCTATTATGTTTACTCTTGCCTCCATCATATGATTAAGTGTTCTGCAAGTTATATTTCTTCGTGATGGTTGCTGATTGGTTATGTTATTGAGTTCTCAATTGTTGATCGATGAAGATTTCAAAGATGGTGTTCGCTCAACTATTACTGATGATTCTAAGATGCTTGCTGGTGTTTCCTAATTGTGTCCTATTTTTTTTGATGATTCACATTGATCATTGTGCACGGTTTTGATGGTTTTCATGATCTGGTGATGTTTTTTGTTTTATGTCACTTTTCCTTGTGGTGTAGCGTGTTGCAGCTGACCTTAGCGTGATTACCAGTGGTGATGAGCATTTGGAAAATTTAATTAGATCCATGTTATGTCATGTATATAATTATATAGGTCTAATGGTCGATCTTTCTATCGTGTGATGTAATTTTGTAATTATGAGTTGAGCGTTTAGCCAAAATTGTTGTCAAGGTTGATGAATTGTATAAATAGGTGATATTGTCCTGCTAAATTAGCTATCAAGGTTATGTCTACATTATCAGAGAGTAATATATGTGTGAACAAGAATTCATCTTTCAGTGTGAGGTATTGAGTAGAGATTGGAGTTGCAAAGTAGATATTGTGCTTAATTGAAACTGTCATTAGGCATTTGGAGATGCTATTATTGTAGTTTTTTCCTTTCGGATTGTAGTCCAAATCTTGTTGTAAGTCAATGAGACTTCCGTGAGGGTTTTATCCTTTTGGGTCATTGTACTTGAGCAATGAGCTCTACGTAGTGTGCCTGAATGCATGTGCATTCCCCATTGTAATATTTTCATTTGCTACTAAAAAGTATCATCTTATTGTGGGTAGGTTCCCACCGTGATTTTTCTCTTAGCCGGGTTTTCCACATCAAAATATTGGTGTTTTGTGTCATGTTATCTACTTATCTTTGTTATGAGAATTTGGAAATTTTAATTAGGTCAATGTTATGTCATGTATATTATTATATTGGTAAAGTGGCCGATCTTTGTATCATGTGATGTAATTTTGTATTTGTGAGTTGAGGGTTTAGCTGACCTTGTTGTCAAGGTTAATGAATTATTTAAATAGGTGATATAGTCATGTTAATTAATTATCCAGGTTTTGTCTACATTATCAAAGAGTGGTATATATGTCTGAACAAGGAATCATCTTTTAGTGTGAGGTATTGAGTAGATATTGGAGTTGCAGAGCAGGCATTGTGCTTAACCGAAACTGTCATCAGACATTTAGAGATTCTATTATTGCAGTTCATCCCTTCCAGATTGTAGTCTGAATCTTATTCTAAGTTAGTGAGACTTCCTTGATGGTTGTAGCCTTCCAAGTCATTGTAGTTGAGCAGTGAGTTCTAGGCAGTGTGCTTGAATGAATATGCATTCTCCATTGTACTATTTTCACATACTACTACAGAGTATCATCTTATTGTGGGTAGGTTGCCATTGTTGTTTTTCCCTTAACTAGGTTTTCCATGTCAAAATCTCAGTATTGTGTATTGTGCTATCTACTTGCTTATCTTTGTTATTGTTGTAGTTTATTAGATCTATTTTATGATTAAGTTTGTAGATCTGGTGAAAATTGATTCACTCCCCCCCTCTTGGTTTTCTTCATTGTTGTTGCCAACAATTGATATCAAAGCCAGATCCTCTAGAAGAAGCTTAACCACTTAACAAGATCTGGGATGACAACTGGAGGTATTATCTTGAAGACGAAGAGTTTGGGATTTGATGGAAGTAATTATGATATATGGAAGAACCGGATGGAGGTGCATTTCAAGTGTCTCAGAGAAGATTACTGGAAGATTACAAAGAATGCCTATTCTGCTCCTCTGAATGGACCAATTACTATAGATGAGATCAAGGAATCTAAAAATAAAATTAGAGCGATGGAAGCATTTCTTAGCACCTTGACTAATTCAGAGATGACAAATATAATGAGACTTTAGACCACACATGAGATCGAGGAGAATCTTGAGACCTTGTATGAAGGAGACAAACAAGTGAAAGTTGCTAAGTTGCAGAGCTTGAAAGGAATGTATGAGATTCTAAAGATGGGACAATATGAGAACATACATACTTATATGGCTAAGGTGAATGACCTTGTCCTAGGTATCAGATGTGCTGTTGGAACCCTTGAAGAAGATTAAATTGTTGCTAAGGTGCTAAGATCTTTGCCTCTTTCTTACAAACATACATAGGTTTTATTGATGAGATCCAGAGTATGACTATAGTGACAAGAGATATGCTAGTTGGAAAGATTGTTGCATTTAAAATGAGCGAATTTAGAGAATAACATAGAAAGTTCGAGAAAACATTTAGAGTATCAATGCATGTATCCAGAAAGCAGGAGTATGAACCTGATGAGAGAAGAATATCTAGGTATGAAAGAGACAGAAAAGAGATGGAAGAGCAAGAAAGAGAGCTAGATGAGCTTGAAGCACTGCTTTCTCGGAGATTGCCTAAAGGAGCTTGTAAGTATGATGCAAAATTGCCTTTGAAATATTTCTCTTGTAATAAGATAGGACATTTTGCTTCTAGATGCCCAGAGAGAATGGATAAATACATGACAGGTATGATAAGTTTGATAAGCATGATAGAAATGATAGATATGAGAAGCATGAGAAGTATGGTAATCCCTACAAGTCTAACCGAAAGTATATGAATCAAAAGAACGGTTATTATGATGTTGACGAAGGTGTTATAGATAAAGAAATTAGAAGGAGATGAAGTTGTGTTTATTGTCATTAAAGAAGATAGACTTGTACATGTTGATTCCGCAAATTGTACTATTGAGGATAAAGATTTAGCTACTAAAGTTGAAGAGAAAGATGAATGGGTGATTGACAATGGTTGTTCACATCATATGACTGGTGATAAAATCAAATTTGTGAGTATGGAAAGGTATGAAGGTGGAATAGTGAGATTTGGAGATGATAAAGCCCGTGTGATCCATGATAGAGGTTCTATTTCCTTTGATGGTAAACATAATACTGATGATGTCTTGTATGTTGAAGGTTTGAAGCATAATCTTGTGAGTGTTGGACAAATGGTTGATAAAGGTTATGATCTACAATTCAAAAATAGAAAATGCAAGATCCTAAATGCCTTCAGTATAGATATTGCATATGGAACTAAGACGGAAGGTAATATCTTTGAGTTGGATGCTGATGAAAAACGTTGTTTAATTGCTTAGATTGATGAGAGTTGGTTGTGGCATAGGAGAATGTGTCATGTTATTTTTAATTCAATGATTAATATTAGTTCTAATAAAGATATTAGATATCTACCTAAGATTGTTAACCCTGTTAATCTAGTATGTAAAGAATGTCAATTGGGTAAGCATACAAGAATTTCATTCAAGAGAAAACAATATACATTCAATGGATTGCTATCTCTTGTGCATACTGACCTATGTGGACCTACAAATATTATAAGTGTGCAAGGACATAAATATTATATGCTGCTAATTGATGATTATTCTAGGATTATGTGGGTTGTATTTTTGAAAGAGAAATTTGAAGCATTGGACAAATTATTCAAGATATTCAAAGAAAAAGTTGAGATTGAGTCAGGATTGAAGGTGAAATTTCTGAGATCTGACAGAGATGAAGAATTATATTCTAGTGAGTTTCATTCATTCTGTGAGAAACATGGGATTAGAAGACAATTATCCTCTTGTAGAACCCCTCAGCATAATTGAGTTGTTAAAAGGAAGAACGAAACTTTCTTGGATGTTGCAAGGACTATGCTGATTGAAGTGAATGTTTTAAAGATCTACTGGAGAGAAGGTGTTAGCACTTCTATTTACACATTCAACATAGTTCACATTATAGGTGATATGGGTAAAACCCCTTATGAGTTATGATTTTGTCATGTTCCTACTATGAAATATTTTAAAATATTTTGTGGCAAATGTTATATCAAGAGAGTTGATGATATAGGAAAGTTCGATGCAAGAAGTGATGAAGGAATTTTCTTGGGATATTCAACAAAGAGAAAAAACTACTTGTGCTACAATAAGAAACTAAGAAAGATAGTATAAAGTGCAAATGTGAAGGTGGATATGAACCTTGGAAAAAAATCAGAGCAGAGCATGTTGATATGATGATGGACAACATGTTGTTATAGGTCCTATTCAAACTGAAGAATTGAAGTAGAATAATTTGATAGAGATTGGGGCAAGTGCAAGGTAATGAGTCACAAATTCGCGGAAGTCCGCGCATTGGAAAATGCGCTCTTATAAACGGGGGCCCGTTTTCAAAAAACGGGGGCCCGTTTGTGCTTCGGGCTCCCGAGCCGAAAGGTAACGGGGGCCCGTTTTGTTTAAAAATGGGCCCCTGTTTTGCTATAAAATGGGGCCCCGCTTTTAAATGAAACGGGGGCCCGTTTTTTAGAAACGGGGGCCCGTTTCTAAAAACGGGCCCCCGTTTTGTTTAAAAGCGGGCCCCCGTTTCTAAATGGCATTTTTCCTTTTTTTCCACAATCCGCCCTTGTTTGAAAACGGGGGCCCGTTTTGTGGAAGTTGATTCCACAACCCGCCACTTGGCTCTGGATTAGGCCCGGGATAGGCCTGGGATGGCCACACCTGAGACATGGACCTGCAAATTCAAATCTCCATGAATGAAAGCACAAATATGAACTTCAGAAATAGTTTACACGCCTCTAATTAGAGAATTTTTATACGAAATTAAAACCCATTTCAGATTATACTGTCTAGATTCTAAATATGTAAATTTATTTAAAAATTGATTATTCTAACTATTTTTCATTTAATTTATACTAAATCAGGTCCATAAATTTGAAATATTAACTAATTTTGTTAATTTAATAACTTTTTTATTTTAAAGAATTTTGGAAAAAAAATTATGTCATCAATCTACACAAAATTCTTTTGTATTTAAAAAAAAAAAAAATCAAAAAATGTTAAGTTTACATCAAATTATGTGGGTCGTACACGTCAAATTTTTAAAAAGATAATTACGGCAATTAAAAAATTAATTAAAAAAAAATAATTAGAAAAAAAAATACAAAAAAATATGCTCATCAATCTTCAGTGTGTTACAAACCATTTCCCAAAACGGTTTGAGAAAATAATTTTAATTGTGTCAAAAAGTGTGGGTCGTACACATGCATGGTATGGTTCTGAAACAGGCATTTTTAAAACATAGTTTTCAGAACTCCATTTAAAAAGTTATTTTTTATTATGTGGGTATTAAAATAAATTATATATTTGGAAACTACACTTAGAGGGCTATCTTTTATATTACTGACTTTTTCCAAGATTCAATCTCTAAGTGTTTCAAAATTTAAGCTCAAATGAGACAAAATCTGAAAATCAGGGAAAACACTTCCACTTTTTGGCCAAAAAGTGGACTCATCTTCTTGCACTGACCCATTGTTAATCTAGATGTTGTTGTTGCAGGTGAAGAGGTGCAGGAACCTGAAAAATCAAAATAATTAGAAGAATCTGAAGAATGTAAGATTGAATCATTCATAAAATCAAATTATTGGTGATAAAAATAAAGGTGTGATGACTAGAATAAGGTTATTTGTTGAAGAAGTATGTTTGATTTCTAAAGTTGAACCTAAAGATGTTGCTGAATTTTGCAAAGATGAAAATTGGATGAGAGCTTTGGAGGAAGAATTAAATGGAACTTGTGCCTATACCTAAAGATAAGAATGTTATATGTACAAAATGGATATTCAAGAATAAATTCAATGAAGTCGGTGAAGTTGTCATAAATAAAGCTAGATTGGTTGCAAAGGATATTCACAAAAAGAAGGAATTGATTATGAGGAGACTTTTTCTCCGGTGGCCAGTCTTGTAGTTGTTAGACTGTTTCTTGCATATGCTACTTATAAATATTTCAAGGTATATCAGATGAATGTCAAATCTACCTTTTTGAATGGTGATCTTGAGGAAGAAATCTACATTGAGAAACCTGATGGATTTTCATTATCAGATGATGGAGGCATGGTATGTAAACTGAAGAAAACACTTTATGGATTGAAACAAGATCCCAAAGCCTGATATGCTAGATTAGATAAGTATTTACTAAAATTAGGATTTAATAAGGGGACTAGTGATAGTAATTTGTACATTAAGATTGAGAATGATAACATCTTGATTGTTCAAGTCTTTGATGATAATATAATCTTTGGAGGTGATGATGACTTGAGCATGAAGTTTGTTGATGATATGTAGAAAGAATTTGAGATGTCTATGATAGGTGAGATAAAAAATTATTAGAATTGCAGATTTCACAGATTGGAAAAGGTATATTTATATTTCAAACTAAATATGTGAAGGAATTTCTAAAGAAGTTTGGGTTGGATGACTCAAAATCTGTTGGAACTTCTACGGTGACTGGTTGTAAATTGTCTAAGAATGATGAATCTTCGAAAGATAATCAAAGTTTGTACAAATCTATGGTTGGTGGATTGTTATATCTTACTCTGAATAGGCCAGACATTATGCATGTTGTGTGCATGGCTGCTAGATATCAAGCTCATCTGAAAGAGAGTCATGTCACTACTATGAAGAGGATATTTAGACACTTGAAGGGAACTGTGGACTATGGTTTTGGGTATCTGAGGAATGATGATTTCATGTTATGTGCTTACACTGATGTTGATTAGGCTGGTGATGTAGATGAATGCAAGAGCACTACCAGTGGAGAATTTTGTTTAGGTAAGAATTTGGTTTTATGGGCTAGTAAGAAACAAGATTCAGTGTCCTTATTTACTGTTGAAGCTGAGTATATTGTTGCTGCTAGTAACTACACTCAGGTAGTTCAGATGAAGAAAATGTTGAAGTATATCAGTGTTATCTATGATGAGCCTATTGTCATTAACTGTGATAATTCCAGTTCTATTAACATGTCAAATAATCTGGTACAACATTTAAAGACTAAACATGTGTCAATCAAATATCATTACTTGAGAGAACAAGTGAGTGAAGAGAAAGTGAAGTTGGAGTATGTATCTACAAAGAAACAAATTGCTGATATTTTCACTAAGCCTTTGCCTTCAGATACATTTGTCTATTTGAGAGACAAGTTAGGGGTATCTACCCCTCCCGATGAGAACTAGATGCATTGAGTTGCATCAACTCGGTGGACTTCATATTCTTATTCTTTTTGTTTGGATTGATGAGCTAGTATTGCTCCTCTGGTGGAGTAGTCTATGTTTTAGGGGGAGAGATTTCTGAGATTCATGTTTCATATTCTAAGGGGGAGAAAGAGTTTGGTTTTCTATTATGAGGACCTTTTTCATTTATGTCAAAGGGGAAGAGAGAGAATGTGAAAAATTGTTTTGATCTTCTTGATCTTAGAAGGAGTTTGCTAGAGATATCTTCTTTCTTTGCATTGATTGTTTTTCACATTCATATGTTGCCATCAATGCTAAAGGGGGAGATTTTTGGACATTATTGCTACTAGGATATGTTGTTTTCATTAATGTCAACATATTCTTGTGATTTTCTTTGGAGATTGCAGATTGGGAAGATCTTATGATCCGGTTGCCATTTTGTTTTGCTGTATTGGTGCTTTGCAGAGTTTAGTATTTCCTCTAGTATATTCCGGAGTGATCAGATCTTGAGTTGAGTTTTTGCGAGATTGTTTGCGATGGTATTTTGTATCTTCATTTTATATGGTTCATTATTTTGTGCTCTGCAAGTTATCTTTCTTCGTGACAATTGCTGATTGGTTGTGTTCTTGAGTTCTCAATTGTTGATCGATGAAGATTTCAAAGATGCTATTGGTTCAACTATTACTAATGATTCTAACATGCTTGCTAGTGTTTCTTAATTGTATCCTATTTTTTTGATGATCCGCATTGATCGTTGTGTGCGGTATTGATGGTTTTCATGATCTGGTGATGTTTTTCATGTTATGTCTTTTTTCTAATGGTTTAGCATGTTTCAGTTGATCTTGGCGTATTACTGGTAGTGATGAGAGTTTGAAAATTTGAATTAGGTCCATGTTATGTCATGTATATCATTATACTGGTCCAGTGGTCAATCTTTGTATCATGTGATGTAATTTTGTAATTTTGAGTTGAGGGTTTAGCCGCCCTTGTTTTCAAGGTTAATGAATTGTAAAGATAGGTGATATAGTCATGTTAATTAATTATCAAGGTTATGTCTACATTATTAGAGAGTGGTATATGTGTGAACAAGGATTAATCTTTTAGTGTGAGGTATTGAGCAGAGATTGGAGTTGTAGAGCAGACATTATGCTTAACCAAAACTATCATTTGACATTTGGAGATTCTATTATTCGAGTTCATCCCTTCTAGATTGTAGTTTAAATCTTATTGTAAGCCAGTGAGACTTCCGTGAGGGTTATAGCCTTCTGGGTCATTGTACTTGAGCAGTGATTTCTAGGAAGTATGCTTGAATGCATGTGCATTCCCTATTGTAATATTTTCACATACTACTACAAAGTATCATCTTATTGTGGGTAGGTTCCCACCGTGAATTTTCTCTTAACCGGATTTTCCACGTCAAAATATTGGTGTTGTGTGTTGTGTTATCTACTTGCTTATCTTTGTTATTGCTATAGTTTGTCAAATTTGTTTTCTGATTAAGTTTGTAGATCTGGTGAAAACTAATTCACTGCCCCCTCTTAGTTTTCTTCATTGTTGTTGCCAAGAAAGGCTTCTCTCTTCTTGGGCTTATGCTTATGAACTTGTCACCTCTTTGCCTCTATTGTTTCTTCCTAAGAAAGGAAGGGTGATGACTTCTAGGGTTTCTTGTGATTCAATGGTTTGTGGTTCCCTTTTTGTCATTATCCATCACACTTTGGTTATCATTGTGCAAATTTTTGTCCTATTGAGGTAGGCTAAGAAATGTTTTGTACAGGGATCTACTTTTATAAAAGGTTCAAGGATGCCTTTCAAAACCCTATTGGTTTGTCTACTCTTGTCCATTTTGTCTTTTTCATTTTGTACTCATTTTGATTAGATAAGTTTTTTTTATTTCAAATTTTTTTTTATCTGTCTTCCAGAACTAGTTGCTTTTGAGACCCTTGTGGTCTCCTCCCTATCCAGAAAGTAAAAGGTTGTGAGAAGGCTTTCAAAACTCCCTATTTGTTTTTTGTTTCCTTGGCTAGCTGGCTGCAACTGCAAGGAGTTTTGGCTGGAATATGGTTTGGTGTGATCTACTAAACCCCTCTGTTTTTTAAAGTGTAAGCCTTTGAGGACTCGAGTGTTAAACAACTAGAATACTGGGAGGAGGGGGGCTTAATCAATATTCCCTAAAACTCTTTTGGCCAATCTTGTTATTACTACTTTGTAGATTTATTCCAATTAGATAAAGTGATTCCTTGATTTTCCTCTTAGATGCTCTCAAGTGAATGCATGAATACTTTTAAATACAACTACCAAACACAACAATTAGCATAATATAACTAATGTTAAATTACAACAACTAGTACAATAGTCCATTATTCAAATTCACACCCACAAACCTAAATCATAATTTTTTTAAAAAATAAATAATTTAAATTGAAAATTTGAAAAAAAAAGATAAATTTACCTTTAAAAATATAAATCTACAAATCTAAAACTAATTCATTATAAAATCAATAATTTTTTTAAAAACAATCATGAATAATAATAAATTAGAATATAAATAAAAAATAAAAACCTAATCAACATATAAATAATCTAACAACTACATTTAAATAAATCATTATAATCCAACATATAAAAACCACTACAATAAAAATGTAATTTCTATAGTTACTATAATATTTATGAGGATGAGGTCTTGCATCAAACATTTGACCCTCAATAAATAAATAAAATAAAATAAAATAAAAAAACATTTATTGACTTCATGTGAAACGCGTGCTTTAAAGATAAACATTCCACAGCCTCCAGAACCAGGAATTTTACGTAAGCTTCTCATTTAACTTCTGTTTTGTTGCCCACCATACTTGTTCTTGACAGCAATGAGTATGCTTTCACGACACAATGAGTAAGATTCTAATTTGAAACTGAAATTTGGTGAAGTTTGTTAAGCAGTAGGTAGTTGGCATATGGGCTTCAAATTTTTGAGTCGACAATGGTTATCATCATCAAAAGCGACACAACGCATTTTAATTCCAACTCACGCAATCCCTAACTCATTCTCACATTGGCTGTATAAATAACCCTTGAAGTCAAGGATGCCACAGTCTCATCATTCCCCACTAGTAACATCTCTGTCTTTAATCGGCTTAAACTTTTTCTTTACTTGTTTAAGAGTGATTTACTCTTTCAAAGGCAGGTGTAATGGGATTTCCTCAGCCATTCCATTCAGTAGTATTGACTGTGGTGTTAATAATAGCAGGATCTACAAATTATGGTGGTGTGGCAGCTCAGTCTACAGGATGTGCAACATCTATGGCAACACTTTCTCCTTGCGTAGGGTATATTACAAGCAATGTCACCACTTCACCTCCACCACAGAGCTGCTGCACTGCATTATCTTCAGTAGTGCAAACCAGCGCAGTCTGTCTGTGTCAGCTGTTCATCACCAGCAATGCTTTTGGCATCCCCATTAATCAAACACAGGCTCTCGCTCTTCCAGGAGCCTGCAAAATCAGCACTCCAGCTCTCACCCGTTGTAAAGGTAATTAATCACTTCTCTTGTGTTTTTATTTTTTTGGGTTTGTTGTAAATAAGCATCCCATACAAGTTTAAGAGGATTAGTTTTAATTTGGGCACTTGTTATGGTGGTGATTTGTGAGCAGTTGCGGGCATTGTGTATAATTGAAGTGTCATTTTAGATGAATTATTTGAGAAAATCGAAGTTTAGAGTGTGTTGTTTGATTGTATATCTGATTTAATTACAGTGTCTTGTTCAAGTATGTTTTTGTTTAAATCTAATTTTCTTAGAGTGTGCTGTTTAAATCCAATGGTACATACATCTTATTTGTATAATGTATTGTTTAGGTCTAATAGTGTTTATATCTAATTTTGCTTGGATTGTGTTGTTTACATCTGATCTTGTGTACATCTAATTTGTATAGTGTGTTGTTTAAGTCTGATAGAACATATATCTGACTTCCTTAGAGTGTGCATATAGCTGACTTGCTTGGAGTGTGTTGTTTCGTTCTGATCGTGTGTATATCTGATTTTCTAAGAGTGTTGTTTAAGTCTGACTGTGTACATCTACTTTGTTCTGATTTGTTTAGAGTGTATTGTTTAAGTCCGATCGTGTGCATATCTAATTTAGTGTTTATGTGCATCTCTGTTGTCTAAGCGGGTTGTTTGTATACATATTCTTGAAAATGACTAATTGAATGGCTAAGCGGGTTGTTTGTATACATATTCTTGAAAATGACTAATTGAATGGCTGGGCTTGCAGGTCCTAGTAATGCTGTTTAGAGTGTGTTTTGTAAATCAGATTGCGTGTCTATCTGATTTTCTTAGATTGTGTTGTTTAATTCTGATCATATGTATATATAGTTTAGTATGTGCTATTTAAGTGATCATGTATATATCTGATTTGCTTAGGATATGTTGTTTAAGTTGATCATGTATATATCTGATTTGCTTAGGATGTGTTGTTTAAGTCTGTTCACGTGTAAATCTCTGTTGTCTACTTCAGTTCCAAATGCACCGGCCCCCACTTCACAATCACCATGATTACTTCCTCCCACAACTCCTGTTGGAGTAATTTCTCCAGCAGCTCGAGCGGGACCAACAGCCAATGCAGGAGTCCCTTTCACTCCATCATCAATAATCAGTGTTTTGGCAGGAGCGATTGTATTGAGTGCTATGTACTAAACATCTTTCTTCTATATCTGTGTTGGATACTCTGACATGGACTTGTGTGTTTTATTTACTGCATAGGAATCTTTCAGTTGTTTTTCCCTGCTCAGGAAGTCGTCGTCTACTTATAAGGATTGTATTCTTGTAGAGTTTATATGACTGGTTGATAATGGCTTGAGTGTCTTGCAACCATTCTTTCTACTCTAAATAAATAAGGATGTACTAAAGCGCACGATTCATTCTGTGTGTACTTTTTTTAATTTTGATTTAATCTTTCAATACAGCAGAGTAAATCATGGAATTAGAAATTAAAATCCACAATGCTGATAGTGACTAAAAGAAGAGCAGAGATGATAAAAGCTATAAATCGCTCCAATACTGGGAGCAAGGGAAGAGCAAAAACTGAACAAGGTAGCAATATATATTTTGATGAATATTATAAGATTATATAAATTCAGTTTTATGTTATTTTTTTTAACAAATATATTACAATTTGAAAAGTATATATCTAAATTAAAAATCATCTTTTGATCAAACCTTAAAAAAAAGAAGTTCCATTCATCAAAGAAGTCCTAAGAAGTCCTCAGTAATGATAGATATATATTGATCTATTATCAGAAAAAATAAACACACACAATTAGATTATATAGAATTGTTAATTCTATCTTTAATTTAAAAAAAAAATATTATGTAATGAATAAATATACATCTAAATGAAAAATTATCTTTTCATTAAATAATATAAAATAATATATTTTAAATTTTTTTTTAAAAAAAATATATCTTAGTATAAACTATTAGCTCTAAATAT